>NC_079204.1:52600531-52900531 GCF_026745355.1 Beta vulgaris subsp. vulgaris | reverse complement strand
TCACAAGTCTCATGTGCCATAGCTTGGTCATGTCCTCCTTCTGAACCTCAGACGATGCAATAGAAGCTGAACCTGAGATAGTAGAACCCTGCAGAACATACAAAGTACCACGCTTGACCCCTTCAAAACCTCCTTTGAACCCTTGCAGACATACACAATTCCACCACTCCCTCTGAAACTGAAACCCTTACTGTCTAGTAGACTAAGTGAAATCAGATTGTTGGTCATCTGTGGAACATGCCTAACATTTTTCAAAGTATAGATAATATCATCATGAGTCCGGATCTTGATAGAGCCTATTCCAACTATCTTACAGACTGCACTGTTAGCCATCGAAATATTTCCCCCATCTACCTGCTCATAAGTAGTAAACCACTCCCTATGAGGACTCATATGATATGACGCTCCAGAATCAAGAACCCACACATCACTATATGTTTTCTCATTTGCCACTAGAGCAAGGTCATCCTCAGAATTGAATTTTCTGCTGCAACAGCAGCAGAACCAGACCCAGATTTGTTCTCCTGATGCTTCTTTTTAGGACATTCCTTCTTCCAATGCCCCTTTTCCTTACAGTATTACAGATATCATTAGGTTTAGGACCCCCTTTAGAATTTCCAGATTTCTTAAAATTCTTTTTACCATGTCCTTTACCACCACTACTACTGGCCACTAACCCAGAAGACTATTTCTGTACTACTACCAGATGCCTTATGGCGCAATTCCCTAGTATGCAAAGATGATCTAACTTCTTCTAGGGACACAGAATCTTTACCAACAATGAAAGATTGCACAAAATTTTCATACGATATAGGTAAAGAAACAAGCAGAATTAAAGCGGCACTCATCCTCCACCTTCACATCAATATTACGCAATTCTAATAAAATTGTATTTAATTGATCTAGATGATCTCTAAGAGGCATACCTTCCTGCATTCGCAGACTGAACAGACGTTGCTTCAAAAGCAACTTGTTGGTTAGAGATTTTGTCATGTACAAACTCTCTAATTTCAACCACAGACCAGATGCCGTTTCCTCCTCCGCGACTTCAGTGATTATGTCATCTGCCAGACACAACATAATCGTTGAATGAGCCTTCTCCTCCAGAACAACCATCTCAGCGGTAACTGAATCCGTTGCTTTCTTTGCCAACGGTGCCCACAACCCCTGTTGCTTCAGTAAAGCCCGCATCTTGATCTGCCACAGACTAAAACTATTCCTCCCAGTAAATTTATCGATTTTGACATTCACCCCAGACATCTTTCTCACACAGATCGATCACCAAAGCTCTTGATACCAGTTTGTTATAACGGACGTGAGGAAGAAACAAACTATGAATGCAAAAACAATAAAATCAGACAACAGATTTACATGGTTCACCAATTTGGCTACATCCACGGCAGAGAGAGAGAATATTTTATTATGTGAGGAAAACCAGATTATAGAGAGAATAAGAAGTAATTTCATAGTCTAAAACCCTAGAATATAAATAGTGTATTTATATCCCGTCAGAAAAACGCGAAAACGCGTTTACCGGGCAGCCGCCCGATCGGGCGGTATTTTACTTCTCCAGATTCAGTTGCGCGCCCGGTCGGGCGAAGTCGCCCGAGTCGTTGTTCGGTGACTCGCCCGATCGGGCGAACCAGCCTGATGCCATCGGGCGAACTCTTCTTTACTTCTATTCTTCAGCGCAGTTGCGGGCCCGATTGGGCGGTACCCCGAAACCCCCTTTTGACGCATTTCTTCGAACACCTTCGATGCATAATGATTCAAGACATATTTCAACAATATGGGTTTTAAGTATTTTTTTTCTCAAATTCTTTTTAATATATGGGCACGAAAATAATTTGAGTTCTTATATTTTGTCTCAACTTTTTTTTATATCCAGGGGACGAATATTGAAATCATTTTTGACGAAATTTCATTTTTTTCGACCATTTATGAAGTAATTTTAATTTGAATTTCAACTATCTTCGAATTAAATTTTAAATAAACTGTAATTTAAGTTACAATAATTTTTTTTTTGGAAAAAAAATATAATACATCACATATTTGTAAGAGTTACTGTAATTTGAGTTTAATTTTACTCGAACATAGTACATATTTTTAAGATTTACTTAACATAGAACAACACACATAATTTTATTTTCAATAACAAAATGCATACCTGATTAAAGGTAAAGAATCGACAAATTTCAAAGTTCCGTAATTGAGAATGTCGTGAACCTCCCATCTATGAACATAACTGATTTTTTTGTTTGGAGTTCGTTTGTGTTTGTAATTGAGTTTGTGTTAAGAAAAAATTGATTTGAGAGGATGTTATGTCGTGTAATTTTTTTTGTTATTGTATGTAGTATTAACGTTTTGGTAAGTTCTTGATTATGAATCTTTTTGATTGAATCTTTTTTATTGGTAATTTTATGTGATTGAATCTTATATGAGTTGATTGGGTTTAAATTTGAACTGATTGATATTTTTGTTTTGGCAAGTTTATGCATGGGCCAAAAATTGTTTGTGGAAACTTGAAATGTAATATCTATGGTGGGGGCGTTTAAGTAAATTTCGAGGGGGGTACCATTGCTCCTCCCTTGGCTTATAAAATGGCGTCCCTCTATAAAATGTCTAATATACTCTTAATTAATGAATTTAAATTGTCATATTCACCTAATATTCTTGTTCACGTAAACATTAGTGTGCACCACACCAAGCGCACGTACGTATTATTTATTAACAATCTGCTATATCATTTAAAAACCACTATATCAAGCGAAAACTCACTATATCATAGAGAAATTCACTATATCATTCAGAAACATACGAAATTATGCAGAAATTACATTATGTCTAAATAATCCACTATATCATTCAGAAACCCACCATATCATTTAGAAACATATTATATCACGTAAAAACTACATGATTTTTTAACAATCCAATATATATCATTCATACACTCACTATATCATGCATAAACTCACTATATCATTCAAGCTAAGCACTAATTATATCATGCAAAAACTACGTAAATCTATATGTTAAATTAAAGCATGTGTCAAGACATATACTATACAACCTACCTCTTCCAGCATGTTAAAACATTAAAATTAAATTCTCCACTATATTAGTATATTACATATAATTTCACTATATGTTTTTCGTTAATAAAATGTATTATATATATAAGTTTACCATATCTCTATAAAACTCACTATGTAATATCAATACAGACCCGCATTTAAGTTTTTTTTAACCTTTATTTCCAATGATTGGATGAAGTTATTAATTGATAAACTTTTGGTTTTTGTTAGTAAGGAGAGGAGTATAAACACAATTCTTTATAACACCTATGAACCTATGATAGCAACATTATTCCTTATGCTGCTTAGGAGGGTGCAAACATTGTAGGTATGACTTCATAGCTATAATCATCCAAAAAATTCAATTAATTAATGGTTAAGTTAAATAACTTGATTGATGTGCATGAAGTACCATGCAATAGAATGAAAGGAACATGTTCAAAGATGACAAGGACATGTGCCTCCCATAAACATAAGTATGCCCTACGTACCCCCAGATAAAACCTCAATCTTATCTAATTTAATTACAACTTGCAAGCCTATATTTTAGTGTGTATGATATTGATAATACTATGATACTTTGCTGCCAAAAAAAAAATACTATGATACTGCGTCCGGTATGGACAAAAAAATTAGTTGGACGAAATACCTAAGAGAACACTTGAGTTGACATAGTATTTCATAACTATTAAAATCTTAATATTCGGCAACGAAAAATGTCTTCTATATTTTATTACCATTGTTAATTTAGAAAAATGGTCTCAAATTTTTGACTTAATTGTAAAAGATTTCAATATTGAATTATAGAGTACTCCATATTCTTTGATGCATCTTTCCAAAATATATAATGTAAATGATTGTTTGTTGATCTCGTTTCAATTATTTAGGAGATATCCAACAAACTTTGATCTCATTTCAAAATAATTAAAGTTTGAGATTATTTGGAAAAAGGTAGTTGGAAGAAATAAATTAGTACGAATTTCGTAATTAGTTTACTATTGGAATATATGTTGTCTAGTCTTTATATGCACGCTATGCGTGCGAAGTCGAAGGATGAGTAGTAATAACTATTTTGTAGTTTATTAGATAGATGGATTTTCCCTTATTAATTTTTATTTTTAAACTAATAAAGTGCTAGGTATTATAGTTTTGTTTTTAATTAAGGGTATATTGGTCAAAAAGGATGGACACCAAAGTTCTCAAAAATTGCCATATTTATATGTTAATTACAATTTATAGTGCTGAAAGCTATTTTTAATAGAATAACTAGTTATTAGGCCCGGGCTATGCCCCGGGTAAGAAAAATGTTCATTTATTAATATTGTACTTTGATATGATAACACTAAATAAAACTTGGTCTAGTGGTTAAAACTTTAGTACATGAACTTGAGGTCATGGGATCAAAACCTATCCTATGCAATTTCTAATTTTTTTATTGTACATGAATTACATGAACTAAAACTCCCTAGGGAGAGCGCCACGTGGCACTGTTCCTCGTTTCCGCACGCCTTTTAATATATTAGTATAGATGTCACAGCTAGCATTTGGTCAGAAAATCTGGCGTTAAGCATTAACGTTAGACGAATTAGTTAAGCATTACAATTACAATAAATTACTCTTCATCTATTACTTAAGCGATGTAATCAAAAATTATAACTATTAACGGACCTTAACTATTAGCTCCTAAATCATAACTGTCAATCCAAAACCATTATACTAACCGAGATACCGTAACCATTGTTTTGGGTATGTACGTAGTTCAGATTATTAGGTTAATAGTTATGTTATTATGTTAATATAACTATTAATCAACATTAACTATTTACCCCAAAATCATAACTATTAACTAGAAAATCATTATTGTCAATCCAACACCCTAATATTAACCGAGATACCATAACCACTGTTTTGGGTTGAGTTTGTCTTGTAAGAGACCGCCCACTTTCAAATTTTTCTTTCAGTGATTAATTTAATCCATTTAGTGATTAGGTCTACTTTTATATTAAAATTAGACCGTCTCTTTTAATATATTTTTTTTAGAATGAATGGTTATGAGTTAGGTTGATAGTTATTGATTTTGGATATAGTTATAGTTTTATGGTTATTAATTAGTTCTGGTTTACGAGTTACTATTGTTGTGGATTGATAATTATGGTTTTAGGTTAGTAATGATAGTTTTAGGATTAGCATCTATGTTATTCTGGTTTTTGGGTTGATAGTTATGGTTTTGTGGCTATTAACTATGATTTTTGGATTAATAGCTATTGTTTTAATTAATACTTATGATTTTGGGTAAAGGTTATTGTTTTGTGTTAATGGTTGTGATATATTGGTACATTATGGTTTTGAGTTGATAATTATAATTTTTTAATTAATATGGAGGATTTTTATGTTGATAGTTATCATCAATCGATAATTATGATTTTTGACATAGCTAATTAGTTTAAGTGCTTAACTAATAGATGCCTTAGAATTTTTGAGCTTAACGTCAAATTATTTTTTTGAAGAATTTGCGATTATGTTAAGCAGGGAAGTTGAAATGACAGCTAATTTCAAACAAATAGTATTAATTGAGAAAATAATTTTATTTCTTCTAATATTATTTTGACAACGGTTTTCCAACATTCCTACAAATAACGTTTGAAATTTATAGATATGTCTAGCAGCTAAACACTAGTATATAATAACATAAGGTAAAAAATTTAACTAACGTTTTTAATTTATTTTTCCTTTTTCTATTTATTAATTGCTTTGTTTTACAGCAATTTATTGTTTCTCCACTACAAGTCTACTAGCAGGGATGTAAATTTAAATATTTATATTAAAGAATATATATAATTAATATTTCACAATATTTTATGCTCCAAATTCCACAAGCTTTTTAGTTAAAATAGTCAATGCAAATTTTGCTACGAGTTGAATATCATCTATAATCTATACATTTCTTTGAGGTGAAAAAGTCATATGCTCCTTTTTATATGTAAATTCTTTGAAAAATAAATATTGAATTCAACTATTGGACTTACTAATGAAATAGTCGTTGTAGTTCATTTCATATTTGAAAATTTTTCATTTATTGTATTTTACAATTTCAACAATTACTTTTGCCAAACACTTCTATCTTTAACAACTAATTTAAATTGTAATTGCCAACAACTAAGGCCTTGTTTGGTTGTATATGGGAAGTCATACTTCCTAGGAAGTTATTTTTTCCATATATTTGAAATTCCTAGGAAGTGTAAAATTGTGTTTGGTTGATATTGGGAAGTAGAACTTCCTATGGAAAACTCTACTTATCTAGGGGGACCTAGTTAACTAACTTCCTCCATGTTGGAGGAAGTAGAACTTCCTAGGAAGTGTAAATTCCCATGGTTTTGCCAACCAAACAACCTCATATAATTCTACTTCTTAGGATTTTGCATTCCCATGATTTGTTTTGTCAATCAAACAAGGCCTAATAGTAGATAACTAGTAATTAGCCTCAATAGCTACTAGCAGACAACTGGCAACTAGCCCCAGCAACTACTAGCAAACAGCTACTCTCCAACAGTTACAACTAATGCGACAAATTACAATTACTTTAACCGCTTATTTTTGCCAAACAAGTGCCAAATGTTGGTAGGGATGGGCGAGGGTCGGGTCTGTGTCTAGGTCGGGTCTAGCTGGACCCTAGACCCGGACCCTAACTTTTTTTGCAGACCCAGACCCGGACCCGGGCCCTAAGGGTCTGAAAAAATTGGACCCAGACCCAGACCCTTAGGGTCTGGAGGGTCCAGGCCTAAATTCTTTATTTTGCCAAATTTTCAGCATTATTAATATCAATAATCATCTGAAATTCGCATGAAACAAACATAAAAAAAATCGCATGAAACAAACACAAGAATTCACATGAAACAAACACAAACATATAAATTGAAAAAAGCGAAACAAACACAAACTTATAAACTAAAAAAAACGAAACAAACACAATTCACAAACATATAAACTGAAAAAAACGAAACAAACACAAACATACAAACTTTAAAAAAAAGAAACAAACACAACTTACATAAGAGTTCAGAATGGGTATTTTGGTGTTTTAGTTTAGGTTTTAGTCTTTTAGAGAATCAATTTATTTTTTAAAAAAAAATTTAAAATGTATATATTAAATAAGTTTAGGGTCTAAGGATTGGGTCTGGGTCCAAAATTTTAAGCCCCGGACCCAGACCCTAAAAAATTCACTTGGACCCAGACCCGGACCCTTAGGGTCTGAAAAAGTTGGACCCAGACCCTTAAATTAGGTCGGGTCCAACAGGGTCTGGGTAGGGTCCTGGACCCATGCCCATCCCTAAATGTTGGTGTACCCGTCCGCCTCACGTACTAGGGTCCTGGACCCATGCCCATCCGTAAATGTTGGTGTACCCGTCCGCCTCACGTACTCTATCCGTTTTCTTTATCTCCGTCTCACATACTATTCATTTGCTTTTTCAAAGTTCCAAAGACACATTTTTTTAAACTTGTATATCTCCAATTTCAATATAGGGAAAATTTCAAAAAAACTACCTTTTATAATCAAAAAATTTCAAAAAACTACCTTTTAAAAATTTTCTTTCAAAAAACTACCTTATATAACAAATTTGTTTCAATGTACTACCACTTTATGTTTATATTTAATACTGATCAATAAATGACAGTCATCGTAGATGTTGTTGCCGACGGGGCAGCAAGAAAAAAGAAGAGAGAAACGAGAGCGGAATAAAGAAAAGCAATTTACGATGACTTAATCATTGGTGATTAAACCTCATTTATGATAAGATGGTAGTACATTGAAACAAATTTGTTATATAAGGTAGTTTTTTGAAAGAAAATTTTTAAAAGGTAGTTTTTTGAAATTTTTTAATTATAAAAGGTAGTTTTTTGAAATTTTCCCTTCAATATAATATACTCCCACTTTAATCAAATTATTATCTTATTTCCCTCAAAAAAAAAAAAAAAATTATTATCTTATTAGTTTTAGACACGCATGTGAAGAGTTTATGGTAGAGCAATTTATGCTTCTTGGGTAGAAAGAGTAAAAGTTATTATAAGAAAATAACTTCGTAAAAGAGAAAGTAAATAAAATGACCCACATCTCATAGGTACGAAGACGTTGTGAAGAGGAATAGTTAGTAGAAGGATCCAAATCACATGAATTGATTAGTGTAAATATTTTCTTGAAGATAAGAAGATAATTATTTATAAACAGTCCAAAACAATAACATATTTCCTCCATTTTTTATTAGTTGCAAACGTTTTAACTTTCACGATTATTAAAACGTCTAGACAAGTATTACACACGGCCACGTGTCGCCTCACATCATACGTTGATGTAGTGTTGATGTATGTCTAATATAACATTCCCTTAACTGATCAATATGTTTGCATAAGAGATCTCAAACTAGAGGTGGGCATGGGTCGGGCCTGTTCACGGGCTCGGCCCGCGGGCTTGAGTAAATGTCGGGCCGGGCCCAAGCCCATGAGTGGCGGGCCATGCCAGGACGGGCTTGAAATTTTAAAAAAATGTCCACGGACCTGCGGGCCGGCCCATGTTTTATGTTGTATTTTTGTATCTTTGACAGTTTTAGGGTAAAAAACAAAGGAAAGGAGCGTTCGGCCCGCGGGCTCGTGCCGGTGCGGGCCGGAAATAAAATTTCTTGACCGTGACAGGCCCGCGGCTCACATAGCGGACAACGGGCCGGGCCTCGAGCGGACTCGTGCCGGCCCGGTCCATGCCCACCTCTATCTCAAACCCCTTATCTTTTAAAATGTCATGATCTTACTACTTACCTATAACTTCTACTCGTGACAAAATGTCAGTACTAAACTAAAATATACTATACGTTGATGTAGCACGTGTCGTTGTATCTCCAATATGGCATGCACTTAGAAAATGATTAAAAAAAACTCAACCTTTTATTTTATTATATTATGATCTTATCACGAAAATATGACTTGGTATTATGATAAAATTTATATCCCAAACTATACATTATTTTTATCTTATTAAATTACATCAGCCATCATTTGAAATGACAAGTTCTTATCTAATAAGTGTCAACCATTAACTGCAAATATAAATAATGATAGACACAAAATGAATATCAAGTTTTATCAAGTCAGATTAAGCTAACACTAGAAAGGATTCATAACCACACCCTCAAATTCCAGGTGATATGTGTTAGTAAATAATATGAAAATGAAAACATAACGCAAATTTAGACAAGACGCTGAAATTTTCCCACTACAATAGATTAAAATAACCAAATCACGTAACTTGGAAGATGTCAATGTTGAAGCGAAATTCGCCTATATATTCTATAATCTCAAGGTCAATTTTAGAATTCAACACAATGACAATATCAAACGTTATAACAATGACTACTGAACAAATCATACTTTGATATGAACACAAAAAATAAGAAAGGACAAAAAAAAAAAAAAAAAAAAGAAGCAAATGAAGGGAAAAAAAAAAACATGTCTGCATACGTTAAGGATGCCGGGAAAGGGGACTGTCTCCTTCAAACAACACATCACATCACTAATCACTTTTTTTTATTAGGAAAAATAATTGATCCGAAAACCAATTTCTGCTAGGCTATTAGCCTGCAGTTAACACCAGCTCAACCGCTGAATACAAGACTATTCAGCCCAGAAGTAAAGCTCCAACATATGATTGAGATGAAGATTCGAATCCTAAAAAATGCCTTGAAATCCGGGATGGTGATCCACTAAACTGCCACATATCCCTCAACTGATCAACCATATAACATAAACCAAATTATATACATAAAAACTTTTTAAATATAGAAGCAAGCGGAAATGTTGAAAATGGTGAAAATGCAAATTATTAAAACCAAAATAATAACCAAACACACCCTTAAACACGCTAATATGTTGAAAAAATTCAGAGTCCAACACCCACTGCATCATCCGTGAGCACAAAACTGAGAGTGACAGGCAGAATTATGTAAACTATTAAATTAAAGCTTAGATTTTGAAATTAAAAAAAATGGTCTGTTTTATAAAAATCTATAATAATATTATACAAAATAAACTACAATGAAAATTTCTTAAGGCAGAAGAAAGTACCAAAAATTTCTACCTTGATCCCATGGGTTAACTCTATAACCTTATTGTCAACCTCTTCCACGGCCTCTTCCTCGGCCTCCCCTACCACCTCCTCCTCGATTTCCTCTACCACCACCTCCTCCTCGATTTCCTCTACCACCACCTCCTCCTCGATATCCTCTACCTCCTCCTCCACCTCGGTTACCTCTACCCCCTCCTCGACTTCTCTTCTCATAATTTGTAGGCTTAAGACCTAACGATTGGACACCCCGCTTATTACGGCGTGCATCTTTATCGTCTTCCTCATACTTGGCTTTATTTCTAGAAACAAAGGAAATTTCTCGTGACCCTCCAGGTCCTACCTTAACACCGGTAGGCAGATGTGAAGCCATCTCTTCATCCTGCAAAGCAGCTACTCTCTCGCCTAAGGGTAGAGCGTCCTCCTTGGCAAGTGAGACGCTGTCGAAGAATGCTTGTGCATGCCTTTCGTCCTTTACTTCGTACAACCTAAAGAATTTACCAGAAGGGTCCGATCCAATCATTAAAATGCAAAATATAAAATATAAAACTAAGTAAATAGATCTCATTGTGCCTAATTAAATTGGAAAAAGGATTACAAAAATTAAAAGGCTGACCTAGGAGCTCGCGATTTTCTATCCAACCTGCCTTCATCCTCAGAAGCAGAGGACGCATCATCGCCATCACTTGGACCCATCTCATCTTCCGTTATAGGTTCAAAGTGCTCCTCCACCAGAGCAGACTGCTTCTGGGGAGCAATGGGATGTAATGCCAAATATTCCTGGGACTCCTCATCAATCTCAAATTCCTGGACAGAAAAGTTATGACATAGAGATGTGAATAAACTACTCTAAAAGAACATCTGTTATGTGATCATATGGGGGAAAAAGGCTTTTCCGGACAAATGTATCTAGCAGTAAGGTGCCTAGAAGCATTGAGATATATCATTCAGCCCTTGTTTAGGCAGAAATCCTTGAAGTCAAACTAGCCAGATTACGTTCAGGCAACATACAGCATGTCATAATAAACCGCAAAGTGGTACAAGAGAAAAATCCCATGAGGAGATAAAAAGTACCAACTCCATTCAAATTCAATGGCAACGCATTTACTTTCACGCTCTCTAATGAACAACTTTGACTTTAATTTATTCATATTTTTTTATGGCGAGAACAAAGACCTGGACCCTGACATGACCACAACCCTGACAATTTCTTGATCTAATATTTGTATGTCAGGCACTAAGTATTAGGGTAGGGGAAGTAAGGGGATCTCCAAGACTCCAACCCAAGCACTCTTAATTGATAAGATTCAAACCCCAAACCGCTAGGATCTGAGATAAGACTCCCTATCAAATTAGTAAGCCTTGCTTTGTGACGACTTTAATATATTTAACTATCTAATAGTTGTAAACATTATTCAAATTGATATTTCAAAAATATACATTAAGATGCATCCATCAACATCTTACGTAATAAAATTTGTTTTTATGTCAAGGTTATTATATTTCTATATGAATGGAGCAAAAGTCAGAGTGTTGCAAATAAGAGAATCAAGTGGGAGCTCAATGGTAAACCTCCCACCTACCAACTTCAAGTTTGGGGGTTTGATTTCTCTCTATTCCCAAATTAGGGTTTCTTCCTAGGTAAAACTCCCAGTTATCAGTTTATGCAGTCCCCTTGTGGGATGGGATCCTCTTATCATTCCCACCTTGCAGGGTTATGCCAACCATGGCCACTTAATTTCCAATAACAAAGGTGTCGCAAATTAAAAAAAAAACAGAAGTACAACGTTAATGGTACAGTTAAACAGTACCGGATTATTAAACATGTCGGCAAATCTATCATCTTTCAGTATGTCACTGCTCAATCCCTTCCTTTTCTTTGATGTTCTCTTTGTATCTGCATCCTTCTCAATCTCTGCTGCTTCATCCTCAAGAAGACTACCTGCCAGGCGACGATTAACCTTTGGCAGTTTCCTCCTAATCTGTGAAACACAATAGCCAAAAGAGAACAAAACACATCAGATCATTTGAAGTCAAAATTTCATGAAGTAGAGGTAGAGAACAATACATCAGAAGACAATGAAATTTAGAACCTCTATCTATCTTTTTTTTTTTTTGCAAAATGCATGTCCCGTTAAAAATGAAAATAACACCGTCACCCAAATACAAGCATGTGAGACAAAGATCAAGAATTCAAATGCCCAAATCTGTAAAAAGTCCACAACCCCAAAAGTAATTCTCCCTCCTTCACAAACTTTTTCACTTCAACAATCTTATAATTTTTTTTCCATATAACCACCTTATAAACGTTTTTTTTTAAAAAAAACCACCTTATAGGGTCAAATTTTTCCAAATAACCAACTTATAAACACTTCTTTTATACACTAACCATCTTATATGAATTGTTTTCCTAGCTTGCATCACTTAACGAATTCTGTCAAAGAATTTGTCAACTCTCACTGAAATATTCCCTTTTATTTCATGAAAATTTTCATTAGTGGCAATCTAAAAACAAAAGTGTCATATAAGGTGGTTATATAGATTAAAGTGTTTATAAGATGGTATTTCAAAAAAGTCGAAAATCTTCATTTCATTTAGTTGTTCCACTTTAACATTTGCGTTGGTTACTAAACCCCATTTCACCTTTTTTTGATAACATTATGGAAACACATATTTTCAAGTAAGATGTTAGATTTGCCGCAGTGTATACTATCATAATATCAACTTTTTATAGTTTTTATTAATTGGTAATTTTTGGTCTAAGTTCTGCATTAGCAATCGTTAAAGTCGAATAAGTAAATAAAACTAGTGGGATAATTGACACCAATAAGACAGTAATAAACATCATCTAGTTGTCTCAGCTCCTCAATTTTGTTGAGCAAACCGAAAAGAAATGGGTAGCATTTTCTAAATCACATACAACTAAAAAAGAAGTCAACTTTCCAAATTAAGGACTTGACGCGGCAAGTTCATAACCTAATTGAGGTGGGAAAGTTAGAAAGAAGCAGCTAAATGATGAAACTGACCGTTATACGTTCATCATATATCTTCTCCAACTTCTCCTTCTTACGCTGCTCAATGTAGGCATCATATGCAAATGGATCCGCTATTGCCTTTGCCTGCAATAAACACCAAAATATTTTCGCTCAAATGTACATATTAAGGCATATCCAAAAGTTATACTACAGCAAAAACAAGATTTCAACACACTAACCTGGTGTAAACAAGGCTAATGTGTCAAGCTAGGGTAAATGGGGCAGAGACAAATGCATGCTTAGTCGAAAGTAAACATCATAATAAACTTGTAGCAGTATAAGCAAGGATATTTTTTATTTTTTATTGATAAAAAAACAAGGACAGTAAAGAAACATAGTGAAACAGCCAATTGCAGCCACATAAACAATGCATGCAAATATACGTTGCAATTTATAACTTAGTTGCATCTCCTAACATTCACAGAGTTGTAGCACGGAAAAGTCTTGCGTTAAAAAGCATCACTCCAGTCAGTTAGGTTATTGTAAGATCGTTAAAAGGATAACAAGCCCCACGGTCCCACTTAGCCAAGTGCTACATTGCTTATATGTAATACTTTTCAACTATCAAAACCCCAAGATTGCTATTGCTACAGTAGCATAAATAAGGAACTGCACTTACACTTCTAAACATAGAAAAAGCAGTCACGAACTCACGGTGTCATAATAGCGGCATCTTGTTACATCACGACGTGATTTGACAGATTATATTTTCACCCTTTTTCATCGTAACCAAAGCTATGTAACATAGAAGTTTTTCAGATCATAGCTAGATATCTATATATATATCTAAATCCCAGAATAAACAAATGTCATGCTACCACATGTACTCTCCCCTCCTCCACACAATCAAATGAGACATTAAGCAATAAAAAAACATTTCAAGACTCGAACACGTGACCTCTCATTTGATACGCTAATGCACTTACCAACTACACTACAATACTCATTTTGGTCTTTGTGAGGGAAAAAATCATTTAAAGACAAGATACTATTTCTATTTTTTAAGACTTCAAATGCACGTGGGTAAATAATCCGGGGCGTATAGCCAGTGACAAGAACTAGTTCTACTTTCTAAAAGAAGAGGCTCTAACCATATATAGTAACTAGATATAAGTTTGAATGTATCTTACATGTGAATTCAATTGTAGTCATATGTTTCACGATTATAATAGCAGGTCTGGTACAAATGGTACAAAAACTGATGGTCTTAAATACATGCTACGGTGCGTATTTCTAAAATTATTGTAAGATGTAGCCTTTCATAGCGGAGTAGCCTTATTTTAACTCCATGCCTCATAATTTATACTTCGTTTTTTTAGATGGCCCATTTTGACTTTTGATACTATTCACATGTGTAACTTTGACTATCTTTTGTGATTTGTACTTAAAGGAAAAATATAGTCATATGGGATCTTGTTAGATTCGTCTCAATGTATATTTTCATAATATCAACTTTTTGTAATTTTTGCTTATTGATAATTAGAGATATAAAGGTTTAAAATAGTACATTGGCATGTGCGCCCAAGGGAAACAGGTCAACTAAGAAAAATAGAGGTAGTATTTCAGGATGAAGAATACCAATATGTGAAGGTACGAAACCACAAACTACTACTAATCCATAATTTCACACAAAGAACATAGAATTAACTAATATGTCTCGCCACTCTATACTGATCTATGATAAATGACACATATATCATGGATGTCGACCTAATTCGAAATTATGAAAAGGCTAGTTAATTGGATGCCCTTTGCCTTATGAAAAGTCCGACGTAATTTGCTCAGGAGGTAGAAGTTAGAACAGACACACATCAAACATGGCATATTCGACTCTCGCAACATATGCCAGGTCCACCACTCCATGCATATCCACACGCAGAAACAAAAGACTCGAAAAGCGTTAGAAATAGATTAAACTAACTGACCTTTTTATACAACCGATAATCAATGAAGAATCCATGCATATAAGCTCTAAGAAGATTGGTTCCAATTAAACTTGTCAAGTTAAGTTTCTCAAGTTCTTCTTTGGTCAAGAACTTGTAATCATCGTATATAGATGTCTGGGCATTTTCTTCCAGCTCTTCCTGCAAAGACAAGGCAAATTGTGGTAAACAACTGCATAATTTACTTTTTAGAAGGATCACCTAAAGATAACTCAAGGTATATTCAGATCTACATACAGCAAGATCCACGCTGACAATCGCACAATAATAAAGAACTAAGGCAAAGTACATACCGTCAGGTTTTCCATATATGAACACCACTTCGGCGCAGGACCAACAGCAGGAATGAAGTAGGAGGGTATACTGCTAGAGTCTAGGGCCAACAACATTAGCCCACTTTCACGAAATACACAGATATCATTGATTGTGCCACCTGTTGGCTCAATACTGGTCATCCCTTCACCCTGCATTTAAAGACCATTAATGATTAAAGAGTTATAGTCAGCTTAAGTGAGAGTTGATACAATAGTTGGAATACAAGTGAAGGTCAAAGGTGCCAAATAAATTGCCAAGCAATGAGCTAAACTTGGGCTCAGCTCCAGCCAATCAGAACTATGAGGCTCGCTATTTCATCGCAACTCAGATGCTGATAGACCTACTAATCATGTTACAGCTTACAACACCGAGCAAAAAAAGGGAAGACACAGAGTCTTACCAATGGCTTCTAGAGAGAGGTGAAAGAGTCTCACCGTTTCAGGATCCCAAATCCTGACAATGTGATTATCTGTGCTGATTAACTTAGGATGTTCTGAATTCAAAGTTCGATGCCACTTGATATCCAATATTGGGCTTCCATACCTGTTAAACGGTCAAGATTTCAGAAGCCTTAAAGTCAGTCAGAAGAAGTATGAATCATCACCCAGACAACCAAAAAAGGACAAGTAAAACATGAAGACAGCATGCTTACATGTGATCCTTGACCCGAATAGGTTGAGAAGATCGCAAATCATAGATCAGTACCTGTAAGAAGAATTAAATTTAAAATTTATCATCAAACCCTACCAATCACTTAACAATGGGACTCATAAGTATTAAAGAGACTTGACATCAAAGACATATGTAGTTTATATATAGCAACATTCAATGTAAATCACTTTCAGTTCGGTATCCAGAGGATATATGTTATCTTTACCTGCAAACTAAGCTGTTCCAGAATAATAACAAGTTTTAGAATAATGCATCTAAGGTTATGTGGCAACTATAACCAGACCTCAAGTGGCATGAAGTTACCCCAAATGTGAATATGACTCCAGCTATATAGTTGAGATACAATTCAAGTCTTGAATGCTTTTCTGCACAGTACTTAAGAAGTTCACTGAGAAAACCAAAAACCTGGAATGCCAACATCTAAGGCACAGTCTCAGATTCACGTTACAAATAACAACTATCCTACACAGTAGGATTTCTATATGTATATACTAGTAGCACTCAACCAGGAGGCTCAATGTTACCCTTTGAATATCACTTTCAAGTATTCTACCTTTTTCATCCAATAACACACAAAAATTCGCTCCAAAGAGGCAAAGAAATAACTATAACAGGTCTCCATATCTTTAATTGACCGTTTCAATCCACAACGTCCCAACCCCTACAACCTCCGAATTCTTATTTCATGATGGTCCTGAATGAAAAGCCTAATCCTCAAAAGACAGTGAGAAATCCGTTAGATATCATCTTTACTTCTCTTTCTTGATTCTTCAAAAATTTCTTAGAAAGCAGATAGTGAGATTCGAATTCCCATAATGATGGGAACTTCTTCAAGCAGAGCCTTACATTCACATGTTAGTAACGCTGCTTCCTTCATATGGGTCCATCAGTTCGATGTCAGTTCTTTGCAAGAGCTATCAAATCAATATGTGGTCCAAACTTAAATGATTTTACCAAAATCAATACCAACCATCTATCACAGTAGTACAAAAGCATGATAACAGGAGATTGCCCCATTTAAGATTCTGCCAGACATTACAAAGAACATTCGAAGTTCAGCCACACACCTGATGAGAGCATATAATATCTTAGGCTCCTATATATGTAGTCCAAGCAACTGAAAGAGCAGGAAAATCTACAATCACATAATACCTATTGCAGTATTTTTGTACGAAGCAGTTTCTTTAGGCAACCATGACCAAACCAATAAAAAAACAAAAGTACGCCTGACAAAGTTGGACAGTGGAATAAATGTTAGACTTACTAAAAGTAGAACATCTTACCTTTCCCTCACTGCTTCCTACAGCCATTTGGAAGCCTCCATCCTCATCAAACTCAATTGCAGTGACCTTTCAGTGATTTCAGAAAATAGATTATCAAATATTCCTCATCTAAACAACAAGTACAGAAAAGACAAAGGAGCCCAAAAATAAAACATGCTGCCACGAATAGAAGAAAATAATGAAATACATGGTCCATCACTAACATGTCAGAATATCTACAATATGATTAGCTTATCACTTCAAGCTAACAACAAGAACATATAGAAATATTCCACAGCCAAGTCCGCAATCAGAAAGACAAAATCTCCTTTCATACAGCTCAATATAAGGATAAAGCACATAAAAAATCGAGAGCTTGATTTGTTGACTGTACAAACAAATGATGTTCCTGTCACATCTTGCAAATAATTAACTGTACCTGCTCATCCTCATCAGAAGCTGAGACAGCATTAATTCTACCAACAGATGATCTTGTCCTCATGTCAAAGCATTCAACAGCCCCATCCTCACCACCACAAGCAACTAATCCATGAAGCTTGCTGATCCAATTCACAAAACCTTACAGGTCTTAGAACAAAGATATGTTTGAGAGACAGAGCAAAGGCAAATAAAGTATGAGTGGAATTATTACCTTCTAGACACTACATTTAATCCAGGAGATTGAGTAGTGAGAGGGGCAAGAAATCGACCCTATAAAATGAAGCCACATAAAATTTTACAATTAGATTTACGCTAAGTCAAAACAAAGCAAGATAGAGCACGCTGAATCAAGAAAGGGAATTAACAAGAATCAGATAAGAGTGGTTCATCCTTCCTCTTATTCTTAGTCTTTGTATCTATCGTAATTGGGTAGAACACAAGAGTGGAGATAGCATTTTGAAATATGTCAATCTAATCGAGTACTAGTATCCGATGTGCACAGGTATTAAAAACTTTTGGATGTCAGATATGGGTACTGTATTTCTAAGTTCAGCTCTTGGAACCAATTCCAAATCGTCCATGATTCAAGCATGCCTCATCCACAAGCTTCAGCTATGCCCCAAATTCTTTTCCACAGATGGCTATAATGAAGGTGTGAAAAGTGGCATTTAAGCCATGCCCTATAATCTATAACTTACTATAGTGCATCAGCAAGGTGCTATGACGACATGGTATTTCAGAAGACAGTACCGACTGTAAAAGGAAATCTTGCGTGGCTGTGTATTTCAGCAAGCAATATAGTATATAGTTGTCTCAAGTTAAAACAACTAAAACCCACAAGGATCACTGACTAAATGTGACATTACATCCAACTCATTTATTAATCTTCGAACCTCTATGATTTATAACATTATTCAGTCTGATTCATAAATCCAGTCTTTATGAGAGCAACACAATTCACCGAAAGAGTCTGCTTGGGTAATAAATATTGGTGATAAGAAATAATATAAAAGATATCCTCCTCGACCTCGATAATGACAGGCAAATGCAGTTCTTAATCAGCATCTATCATTTGAATACGCACAGAAGCTGAAACGAAGCAAAAGAACAACCAATCTACAAAAGATCATTAGAGCAACCAGGGCAAACCTGCGCTAAATTTATTCTGTAAAGATCTGGTGAAGAGGCAGCACAGAGCAAATCGCAAGACCAGGAATCATATGCCAAATCCCTTCCCATCCTTTTCACAATACACGAAAAAGTTTAGTCCATGAGCAACAACAAGCATAATATTACATGGAAAGTTTCATGTGAGGACAAGTGAAAAATCAGGTCAATCTACTGCAGTTTGTTTTCACATTTGTTTTTCCTTCATAGAATTTCTGAGGCATCACAAAAAGATGAAAGTTCAACTAAAGTGGAAGTTTCTTAAATTTCTTTTCTGAAGAGAGAAAACAAGCCAGGATCCGTCAACAGCAGAATATACCCTTGAAAACCAACAGGACTAACAGAACAAAAATTAGCAATGTAACTGATCTTTATTGTAATTGTTATATAAGATTATGATCCTAACACATAGAACTAACAACTAAGTTAAGAACATCTTTAAAAAAAAGCTTCCAGTAAATTACTCCCTCAATCCACAGCAATGTCTACTTGGAGTGATCACTAACTTTAAGAAAGTTACTTTGACTTAATTCTGCTTATCCTATGCTAAAAGTTCCCTCACTTTATATTAAACTATATGTTTCCATTGAATAGTGTATCGAACATTCTTTTATGAGAATAAGGTATATCTAAGATGGGAAATTCAATGATATGCAGATCCTCCCTCTATAGCTACATTTATTATGTGAACTTTTCAAGCAGATTCTAAGAGTCAATCTAGAGGAGCTTTGGTAGTAAAAACTCTTTTTAGGCACAATTTAAAGGCATGGGATCAAAACATGGCACTTAGTTCCATTACAGAAATGGCCAAGTAGTAATGAATTTTTGAGATCTCATTTGCACAAAACCCCTAAACAGATTGTCGCAATAAATTCAACGTCCTTCGCATCATATGTTACATGACAGTGAATCACTGCGTTAGAACAGTTTTTCCCGTTATGCTTATTATTTAGGTCAAATTTGGCCCCATATACTTTCTTTGTTTCAAATAACTTGCTACACTTCCCTAAAAGGAAAATGTCATAATACTTGCTACATTAAATAGACTTCTTTTTACCCCTAAACTTTCTTTAATACCCTTAAAAAGCTGGGGGTCCCCCCTCCCCTGCCCTTTTCTCCTTCAAAATACCCAAACTTTTTCCTAAACAAATGTTTTTCTATTGAAAAAGTAGTGGTCCCTCACTTTCTCTCTCTACCTTTCTTTAAACTCCCCACTTTCTCTATGTAGCATATAAATTGAAACGGAAGAAGTAAATATTAGTAATTAATTAATGACGCATATTATTTATAGAAGCTCTTTCATTCGCCAAACCATGGTGTCAAAAGAAGGCCGCATCGTATCGTACTGCCCACGTCGTAAAGGTTTTCAATTCTATCGAATTGATACTACCCGCAAAGGTGTAAAAAAACTGTGTTTTAGGGAGGTTCAAGGGATATCTCATGAGGTTGAAAACCCAACAACGAATTTTTGGAAAAAATTCACACTGCTTTGTTGATTCATTTCAAGGTGCTACCATGATGATGTGACTGTTAAGACGACCGCTTCAGCAATTTTATTCCATGTGTAAGGGTATCAGGCTATGAGCTTAAAAAAAGGGACTGGGAGAATCCAAACCTAATAGTTTCAAATAAATTTAACATAAAGCTTTCTTAAAGTTGCAGGGTAAATGTCCCAACTTCATTGCTTGCAAAGCTGCCTTCCATGGACCTACCTAAAATCTCCTTATGAGTTCTGAAGGGCGGAAAGGTCTTATAGGCATTCATTCAATGTTCAATTGAAGAGAAGATAGCACATATTCCTAGGATGAGCATACCTCGGAATCCTCAAACTATAGTGACTTCCATATTTAGCATGAAGTCTGATTGACCGATCAGCACACATAAATGCAAGCTTTGAGTAATCATCAGAAAGCACCTGTTTCAGCAACCAATATATATCCAGTTACCAACAAGAGTTATGCACATACAAAAATGTTCGACAAAATTTATTTGCTAACAGAAAACTCAGCCATCAACTAGTAACTCAAAACAGATAAATCCTATCAGCAAAATATCTGTTGGCTTAACAAAGAAACAAGCATGTAGCTTCATACATATAAATACTTTATTTCTTTCTTTTAATCTCCTCATTTTTAAGAGGACTCAAGAGGAGTAATTTATGTAGATCTGAAGTCAAAAGGTTCCAATGCCATACCACACAACTCGAAATAAAGTACCTGGAAATCAACTATTTCAGAATCCAAATGTCTTTCAAACTTCAAAGAAAGTTCTCTTAACTCATAGACTTTAACTTGTGGAGGGTAAGTACCTAATATTCAGGATATCAGGCATCAATGTCGTGTTGAAGAAAGTTGAAGGGACATGAATATTTAAACAACTGAAAGAGTATCACCTGAAGCAATAAGAAATTCTCCATCAGGTGTGGCCTTAATTTTGCTGGTTGCAGTTTCAAACCTCAAGTCCTGAATCAATTCTACTCTTTGCATATAATCTGAACAAAAGAAAACAAAATTTCCAACAAATCAGCAATCATATAAATAGAAAGGACAAACTAAGAAGCAAAAGATCAATAGGGGTGAGTTTACACTAACATAAAATGTTCACACCAACATAGCAACATCCATGACATTGCTTGAAGATTGCAAATTGCTTACTTAATTCATAAATAACCAATGTCCAAAGATAACTTACTAATTTCCAACAAACCACGGTCCAAAAGGTACCTTCATCCTGCTTGTAGTGACATTGCTATGAAGATTGCAAAATAACTTACTAAGTTCCCAAATTAACCATAAAGCCGTCAAACAACATCAATTACATGCAAAACAAAAGAATGCCAGGCTAAGTTGGCCACGACAGCTGGGATACTGGACACTAATTATCTGTCGATGGAATCATTGCTAGTATATTGTATCTTTTAGCTCAATCCTATAAATCACCCTGATTCTTCTGAAATCCGATAACCAATCAGCACCATATCCCCTCACCTCGCCACAGACTCAAATTACAATCTACGCCTCCTAAATCTGTTTCCAAAGGCATAAACCACTACTATTATTCTCCTTACCATCACTCATCCCCAAATTGTAAGGTGCTGTCAAGAATGCACAAGGTAATTGCCATTTGCCAAACACCAATTGTGCGCCTCTAGACCACTCACATTGAACATCATATATACTCGGAACGTTTTTTCTCAGTAGTTCTTCCTTTCACTAAACTCTTCCTATTTCACAAATATTTACCGCTATGAAAGGAAGGATCGGAAACTCGAAGTAATAAGATCAATGTGAAGCTCAGCAACCTTGAAACAATTACTTCTTGTTCCCAAGCAGCAACATAACTAACAAGTGCAAAATCAAGCAAATTCTCAGCAACATAACAAAATCCCACTTAATTTTCTCCTCCCATGGTTAATTATACATCCAATACTAAAACATCAATTTGTGTTAGCTTAATTCCACCATTAATTAACCTCTTTTAGCTAAAATAATTACTGAACAGTTACACCATAAAAATTTCCACGTGCATTATGTTGTTTTGCAAATTTCACAGGCGTTTACTGTATATAATGATAATCTTACAGATGATATATTCATACATAAAAGAAGTTAAAATTCACCCCAAAAAAATCAAGAGGTGAAAAAAGTTAAACCTTGGTCTTTGCGAAGAGCGCGCTGTTTCTTAGGGTTTAGCCATGTGGCTAAAGAACGGTGTTGACCGGTCAAAGAATACATTTTGACGCCATTATTGGAGGTCGACTTGAGAGTACCACCATGGTAGGCCATTTTTGCAGAACTTGAGTAATTGATCAAATATGTGAGTAGAAATAGCGAAAAATTAGGGTTTCTCAAAGAAAAGAAGTGAAGTGAAAATAGGAAATTAGTGTGAATGTGAAAATCAGAGGAGAGAGAGTGGAGTAGAAGAAACGAGGTTTTGGTTATGCCTCGACGACGATGAAGACGGCAGCCAAACCGAGTGCTTTTCTTTGCTTTGCCCTTCGTTTTTTTTTAATGGGTTTTTTGTCGACAAATTTTGTGGGGAAGGACCTAATAAAAACTTTTTTGTCAAAAAAGACCTAATAAAATACTTTTAATTGTGAACAGCAATCACTTTATCAATTTCCGGCCAATTTATCATTTACTGACGTTGACTCTTTTTTTTTTACCCCTAGTTGACTCTTTAATGTTTTGTTCCTATCTTAATTGACCCAAACATATTGAATTCTCACACTTTCCTCCCAACAGCGCAATCTCCATTGAAGGGAAGCATCAACCTATTCGATCTTATCCTGCAACCTTCATCAAATCCAAGATATGTTTTGCTCTTCAAATTTTTCTCTCTCAATGTTTAAGGGTTTTTGAAATTTAGGGCTCCTATTATACGTTTTTCCCAAAATTGCAAATTAGGGTTCTTAATTTTACGGTAATTTATCTTCTCCTCCTAATTTTACGATAATAGAAACAGAACATTAAAGAGTCAACTAGGGGTAAAAAAAAAGGGTCAACGCCGGTAAATGGTAAATTTGGCCGGAAATTTATAAAGTGGTTCATGTTCACAATCGGAAGTATTTTATTAGGTCCTTTTTGACAAAAAAAATTATTAGGTCCTTCCCCACAAAATTTGTATTTTATTAGGTCCTTTCTGACAAAAAAACCTTTTTTTAATTACCGTTTTTTCACACGATACTTTCGAGTTTTCAAAAAATTCACCTGATACCCCTAATATTTTCAAAAGTCACCAGATACCCCTAAGTTTCACATTAATACACTCAAATACCCTTAATGACTAACAGTGTTAACCACCGTTAGTCTTAACCCCAATTAACCCCTAAATAAACCTCAGTAAACCTAATTAAATACTAATTAAACACTAAAACCTAATTAACCATAACCAAACTTCTAAACCAAACCCTAACCCCCCCTCTCCCCCACCCTCCTACCACCCATGTATCCCAGAACCCACCCTTAACCCATGTCAAGAGCCTATCCCCCTACCCCCCGTCGCGATCGTAGAACCCCACCCCTCCTCTACCCTACCCCTCGTCGGGATCCCATCCCCCCCCCCCCCGGTTGTGAGCCCATAAAACCCCACCCCTCCCCTACCCCTCGTCATGAGTCCAAAACCCCAACCCTCTCCTACCCCCCCGTCGCGAGCAGCTTGTTCGGGTTACTCAGCGAGACCTTGTTTGCAAATTTACCAGGAGATCTCGAAATGGAAGGGGGTGGTGCTGTGGCGGGAGCAAGAGTAGGGGGGGGCTCTTCCAAAATCGAGGGGGTGATGGTGAGGGAGGGTTGGGGGAACTGAGATTGGGTTGTGGGCGCGAGGAAGGGGGAGGGGTGGGGAGAGGGTGGGGCAGGGGTGGAGAAGGTTGCAGGGGTGGTGAAAGGGTAGGGAGGGGTGTTTAGAGTTAGGTTTAGGGTTTACGGTCAGGGTAAGGGTTAGAATTAGAGGTTAATTAGGGTTTAACGCAGAAAATTAGGGTTAATGACTAACGGTGGTTAACGTCATTAGTCATTACGGGCATTTGAGTGTATTTACATAAAACTAAAGGGTACCTAGTGAATTTTGAAAACATGGAGGGCACCAGGTGAATTTTTTAGAAAATTCGGGGGTACTTGGGGAAAAAACTGTTTTAATTATTGCGAGTCGGGTTATATATGTGGGTTTTTAAAGCATCGACTATTTTGTTGGTCCGAGAGATGTTCCAGGTTACAAAAGAAAGTAATATTACTCGATGTTAAAATGATGATATTTTATATTGATGGTCAAATAATTAGGGATCGCGGGTTGGGGAGCTTTATTAAACTTAATTTTTAGTTTAGAAAAGTTGAGAAAAAAATTTATGTTATTTTCAAAAAATTAAGAAAATTTCGTGAAAAGTTAAGAAAATTTTTAAGAGAATCAAGAAAAGTTATGGAAATTAAGTTGTTTTTAAGAAATGTAAGTTTGACTTGTTCAACTGGTGAATATGATGAAGTTGTATGTTATAGTTTATCAAGTTTTAATTTTATATGTCCTCTCTCGATCTTCCCCCTCCTCCACTTTTATGAATCTCCTGTCTTAGGGGATGCTAATCGGACATTATTGAATGTCGATGAATTCTAGTTTATCTGTCCTCTCTCGGTCATCCCCCTCCTCCACTTTATGAATCTCCTGTCTTAGGGGATGCTAATCGGACATATTGAATGTCGATGAATTCTGCTAGTCTTGAAAAGGGTTAGAATTGAACATTGATTGAGTAGTTGCTAGCTAGTTGACACGCTCGATTAAATACCCTTATCTTCCCTTAGAATCAAATTTGATCAAATAAATAAGCCACGTACTGTTATCTATTTTGCAATTCAACGTATTAATTTCTATTCACAAATTATACTTCTAGTTTGCATGTTATGGACCTTATGTAATTGGATTAATGATTTGTTGTATATAGTAAATTTGCATTACACCTATAATGGGATTTATTTTCTTTGATCGTGAGTTTTGGACCTCCTCTCCCCTTGGAATCAGATGTACTTCCTTCCCTTCTTTTCAAAGGCAACAAATGCATTTTTACGTATCCTGATACATTACTTTGACCACAAATATCTATAAGTACATATAACTAAAAAATTATAAAAATTACATATTGTGAAAGTATGTCATGCGACAAAGCTAACACGAATGAGTATCCTTAGCCTCAAATCTTTGGACTCACTTACAAGCTGTTCTTGTTACATTGTGGACATTACAAATATTCTTATGAATAGAGTAAACAGCAGACTATCCCATGTTAGAGTTACTATGGTACATAAATCCATAAAATATTACTTCTGTACCATAATAAACTCTAACTTCCCAAAGGCTGAACTCAAACTACATTGAACATTCCCAAACATGTCACAACTCACAAGTAAGAAAATTCTTTTAATAGAAACCCATTGTCCTGCATCCTTACACTTTAAGCATACTGTGAACAGAGAAAATAATGTAATTACATGTCATATATACAGTTATGGCTGGATGTGCTCTACATTTCACAAGAAAAACGTTACTTACAGAACATGGTATTCACTGAACAGAGAGAAGAAGATGGTGGGGCCCACTACAAGTGAAATTACAAAATTACAACTCTCTTTGCTAAGTAGAGAACAAGTTTGTTATATTGCCAAACTTCTTTCACAGTCGCGCAGACAGTAAAAAAATCAGTCGCGCAGACAGTAAAGAAAATGTCGAGTGTTGTACAGCTTCCTAGTTAGTTAAAATTTTAT
The DNA here is from genome assembly GCF_026745355.1 of Beta vulgaris subsp. vulgaris. Lineage (NCBI taxonomy): Eukaryota > Viridiplantae > Streptophyta > Magnoliopsida > Caryophyllales > Amaranthaceae > Beta > Beta vulgaris. Next base: position 52,874,267 of record NC_079204.1, on the reverse strand, counting down.
CAAGATATTTGCAATTTGTTTTGTTCAAAAAAATTAGTAGTCTTTCAGTTGAACATCATGTATTCAGGAGTTGCACTAAACTTCCGATATCCTTTCATGACTTTGTTCACTGCCTCGATGAAATCCCTCTCCGTCACAAACTTCCTTCGAGCTCGAATGGCATAAATTCCAGCTTCTGTGCATATACTGCTTATATCAGCACCTGCAACAACAGCTTCTGTCAAAAACTGGTAGATTTATTTCATACATCAATATACAGTTCAAACCACCCAATCTCTTGCCAGTTTATGCTACCTTCAACTTTTTTTTGGTCTGCAGTGAGCTATTAAGAGTAAATGAACTAAGCTAGTGGACGAGAAAGAATAAACCATACACAGATTAACCAATATCTCCCTTTTTTTGGCCAAATAGCCCCCTTATACACCCGTACCTATGTAGTCATAAATCATAATACACCCAATTTACCCGTAGTATCCCATATATTTAAATTTATGCCCCTATGCATGATCCATCATTCCTCACTAATGGACATCCATTAATAAGAAGGACGAACTTAGTCACCTGTACAGTTGGGGCAAATGCGAGCAAGAAGATCCAAACGAATACCCCTTTCACAATTCATTTTTCTGGCATGAATCTTGAATATTTGAGTCCTACCCTCTAAATCTGGAAGGCCAAACTCAACCTTCCTATCCACCCGTCCAGGACGCATGAGGGCTGGGTCAAGAGTGTCTGGTCTGGAAATTGAAATATATTAATCTAAAAAACTAGATAGATAATGGGGTATATAGATGTTGGTAGTAACATTAGGATCAAATATAACCTGTTCGTGGCCATGAGAACTTTGATGTTTCCACGGGCATCAAATCCATCAAGCTGATTTACAATTTCAAGCATAGTACGTTGTACGTCATTGCCACCACTAAAACTGTTAGAAGAACGTGCACCTCCAATGGCATCAACCTCATCAAAGAAAATAATGCAAGCCTTTTTTGACCTAGCCATCTGTAGCAAAATATACATGCACTTATCTAGCAGTCAAGCAACAAAACAAAGAAGGGAAAGAGCACTCAAGAAGTATAGTATTGTAGCATTCTCTGAGAAGAAAACTACCCGGAATATTTGACGCACTATTTTTGGGCCCTGACCAATATATCTACGGACGAGCTCAGTTCCAACTACACGGATGAAGCAGGCGTCAGTTCTGTTAGCCACAGCTTTGGCTATCAGTGTTTTCCCTGTCCCAGGAGGACCATAAAACAATACTCCCCTAGGTGGATCAATTCCGAGCCTAACAAACTTCTCTGGGTGTAACATGGGTAATTCAACAACCTGCAGAGACAGAGATGATATGTTTAACATTTACATATGGCATGTGATGATGTGAACCACAAGAAAACTTCACAGTGAAGTTAGAAAAGGCTCACTTCTCGGATCTTCAAAATCTGCTCTTTGCATCCACCAATATCATTGTATGTTATATCCGTCTTCTCCTCTACTGTGAACATGGCCACAACAGGATCAATTCTCGGAGGTAAGGGCATTTCTATCTGAAATGTTTTTGAGACCCTGTAAAAACAAGCACAGTGTTGGCGAGGACAGAAAAGATCTCTACATGTTAACCACAGAAACCTTCTGAAACTGATTTGTTTCATACATGCAATTACCAGTTTATGTATCTAAACTAACATATGCCGCGTAAGGATGGATTTTATATAATTGAGGAACATACCCCACTCGCATGCCTTCATCTATATCAATTGGAGAAACATGATCACCAAGCCCAACAACATACTGAAACAACAACAGTTAAGAAAACGCAGTCAGAAAAAATATATACTTTTATAAGTAGTATAGAACAAGTCATAATACATATCAATGTGTGACAGGTATTAAAGCTATTCAACTAGATGACACTTGACAAGTTGACAGTTCATACAATAACCCATTTTGTAAAGGGAATACAATAGTTATCCTCGATTTTTGACACTCTACATTTTACCTCGATTACCCATGATGGATTCAATAGGGCACTTTAGCCCTTTAGTTTGGACCAAAAACACAGATAGTTTTCATCAAATAGTGAGACAGACACTTGGACACATCCCACATATCTACTATCTAGAATCCAGAGAAATGGGAGATATAGTTGGGGAAGAGGGGGAGGAAAGAAACGCTACATACCATTTTTCCTCTGTTATATTTAATCACATATTTAGCTTCTTCAGTGTAAGGGTTGATTATGCTGGTGCATCTCGCAACCTGCACATCAATCAAAACAACTATTAAAAGATTTGGAGACTGATATAAATGAGAGAAGAACTAGACATAAGCTTACCGAGAGAGATCTTTGCTTCGCCATCATTATAAGATCAGACTTAAAATCCCATTGATTAGAAGGTAATAGACCAGTGTTAGATTCCTTAACACCTGTCATACATGAAGATCATTAGCTCACTCAGAAAAAAAAACTATATCATGATTCATAATCGAGAAACAACAAGCAAAGATCCCTAAAAGGAAAATCCAGTCTATATGCCAATAGGTGACGTATATGAGTTATATCATTTGTAAGTTGTAAACCTGGCATATGTGACAGGCCAGACCTTCTAGTACAGAACATATGAAAATCCTTTTAGCTGTTTAGAGAAGATGACCTTATCTCATTGAGCTAGCAGTCTTTTCTTGCGGGGTATGTATGTACGAAATGTTACATGGATCCTTCATCTTTCCTCAAGTACCCATGTTGGATCCTCGAGACATCGACATGGGTATGGACAGTTGAACACTATATACATTATTTTGGACGAACATGTTGAAAATTTACAATCAATTGCTAAGATTGAGATTTGGTTTTGTAATCACATCTTCCACAAGTATCCAAATCCATGTTATCTAACTGTAATTGCCAATACTACAAGGCAAATTTATGGATACTAAGGAAAACTACTCATTAACAAAGCAGATACACTAACTGAATAGAACAACTAGAGACGATTGACTGAATGAATTATTAGTAGTAAAAATTAAGTAATAATCTTTGGACTTGAACATAGATCATGGTGTAGATTTCATACCACTTATGACTTTGATTTTCTTAACAAGTCTCTTTATATCTTTTTCGACTTTCGAAATACTGCTTGAGTAAGGTCCAGCACCCTGCATATATTGTCAAACTAAAGTCTCACTGTCTCAGGAACAAAAACAATGTCACTACAAAAATAATAAAGCTGAACCATCTTAATCTTTTCAGGTAATTAAAACCATCTTAATTAATAGAAGGTTATGCTTAAGGTGGCTTACATAGGTTCCCAAATAATCAGGGTTCTCCTTCTTGTGCTTATTTTTATGCTCTATCCCCATTGTTGTATCTAAGAATTTCTCTGCTGATTTTTTTTCCAGTAATTAGGAATTTGAAACTAACCCTGCAATAAAAGAAAAAAAATTAACAAAAAGTTTACCCATTGAAAAGAACAAAATTGGGTTCCTTAAATCAGTTTTTTTTAGAAAATAAACAATAAGCCTGATTACAAACTACAAAATTACAATAATTAAAATAATTTGTTTTAAAAGATTGCAATAATTTATTTCAAAAGAATGCAAAATATGTAAAGCTTCAAATTCCACAGTAGATGCAATTTTTGAAAATCACAGTTAAATACATAAAATGGTGCACATTGTACAACATTTAATAAGTTCTTCATCCAAGAATTCAAGATTATGATAATAACCTAACATGGGTAAAATTCTACACAAACATATCGGTATAATTCATAGATTAATAACCAAAAATCAAGCGTAAATTAATATAAAAAAAGTACATACTAACTATACATAAAAATGGATAATCAAGAAACTTTTACAATTCTTATATTTGCATTACCATAAAGAAAGCTCGTGACCAATTTAAGGACCAAATGATCAAACAATCAACATGAATAATTACCCGGCACAGTTATTTTTAATGGGTACATAATTAAAGGAAAGAAAGAAGAGAGTAATTTCATAATTTGCATGTAAATAGTAAAATACTAGAATTACCTTAATCAACAAATGGGGTTTTATTTACTGGAAATTTTTGATTGAATTTGAAGCAAAAAGAAAGACTAAATGATCAATGTTGAAGAGAGAAAAGAGAATTCTCTAATTAAACAGAGTTTTCTTGAAAACGAAGTTTTAGTTACTGCATGACTAAGATGAAATGGGTGATGTCAACTGATTGACTCGACTAGAAAATTTTTATGGTAGTAACAAATTTGTTGGCTCTTGTTGGATGAGTGTTCTTACAATGATAGAAGATAAATTCCTTTGCATTATCTATGCGGCTGCCTATGGTGTTGAGATCCTCTAAAGTTTCAAAATAATTAAAGGCTTGTATTTTCTTTCTCAAAAATTCTTCCTATTTTTTCCCGAATATCCTTTCCATATCTTTTCCTTTCCCACTAATCATGAGCCCTTGATTTTATCAGGATTCAACTCTACTTTGTAGAGTTTTCATAAAACTTGAAGAGGATTCAAACCCATGCGCTATGGTATTCTACTATTCTCTACTTTAACAAAAATTGTTATGTGTCCAAAACTTGTTATTGACACATGGATCTATTGGATCGTGCTAGTTTGTGCTTTCAAAAATTCAATCGATCTTAATTAATATTAATTCTAATTGTTTTTAATTTGAAAAAATTTTACGAATTACTTTCACCGTCTCAATTTATCGTGCTTGTATATTATTTTGGATGTTCCAAAATATTCTTGTTTTTATTTTTGAAATGGTACTTTATTTCTTAAATTTTCTCATTAAACAATTTTTATTCCTCTTTTGTCCTAATCTATATATATATATATATATATATATATATATATATATATATTATATATATATATATAAAACAGGTTCATTTTGCTTACGTGTCAAGCCAGCATTATTCAATGTTCACTTCGCCTACGTGTCATGCTACTACTACATCTGCCACGTGTCATTGCCAAATTCGACACTCTATTATATACAAAAATTCTGATGTCACATGGCGTGATAATTTCCTTCCAAAAAAAATACCTTGAAATCAAACAATGATATTATGTGGGAAGTTTTAAACAACTACCTAAATTATAGCTACCGGTCAAATATAATTAAATATTTTTTTACTTAAAATTCAAAATTCACCCACCAAGAATTGTTATTATAGTTGCGGAATAATAAAGGTAAAAAATGTTAATTACTCTATTATATAGATGTTTATGTATCACACCCTAATATAAACTGATTGTCCAGAAAATTAGAATGTGCATTCATCCTAATTTCAATTTCAATTCTAAATTCCTAAATGACAGTTATACTACTAATATATTAAATTAATTTTCACTAACTGTTAAAATTTAGAATCTTGATTTTTTCAATAGGTTTCTCACTCACTAACTGTAATAAATTAGAATATTTTCTATAGATTGGCATAGTCACTATTTCATTTCAACCTCATGTTATTGTTTCAAATAATTTGAATTTTGATTCTTCCCACTCACTGTTATCAATTTTAGGAATTATATGACTCATTTTAGTATTATAATTATAAGATATAACTAATTGCTAAAAACTACATGCAAACATAAAATCATGGAAATTTCATCATAATTAGTCAAAAATCATTTTTTTAAAAATAAACTTACCAAATAATTCCAACCTATATTGACCCATTTAGAAAATTTCTTCGAACTCCACTCAATCCAACTCCTTCACAGATTTGTGATTTTGCATGCGGTCTTTAAATCTTCTTCACTTTGTAGATGGAATGATGTATACCTTGGTTGCATTAAGGGATTATAGTAACCATGCTTCAAATGCAAAGAACATAAAGATAATCAAAGGCTTAATTTCTTTACAAAACCCACATGCGTGAGTTTTATAATTGTTGTTGCAAAAGTCGATGACTTGAGAAGATAACAATTCAAGATGTTGGAGTATAATTTTGATTGATAATTTGTGGCTTTAAAGTATAAAAATGTAGCTACTTATAAATGAGAGATTGTAATTTGATTTGCTTGAAGGCTCTAGATTTTAGAAGATGAGTAGGCGTATTTTTTGGACTTAATTTTTGGAGGGTTTTGGTGGAAAATCAAAGAGGAAGAAGAATGGCTGTTGGTAATGGATAATTATTGTTCATAAAAAAGTTTATATGGTACATCAATATAAGGAATAGGAAGAAAGAATGCATCTCATTTAAGTTCCCTGAATAATCTGAATACAAACAATTGTATAAGTTTGCTATAAAGTGTAACAACTTATAAAGTATTGTATATAAAGCTTGATATAAAGAGTTGAAAATAAAGTCTGATATCTTATTGTATAAGTTGATATTAAGGTTATATAAAAAAATACAATTTTTAAACATATTACTATGGTTTTTATTTTTTGATGTATACATAACTAATTATCAGGTTAAAAAATTGGGTTTTCTCTTTTGATGCATAATGTATGTACTTGATATATGATGTATGCTTTTAGATATAGTTGAAGAATATTTTTGTGGACTGTGCTACATAACAATAAGAAAAAAAATTATATTCTTAACTCATAAGAGCCCTTTATTGGATATATCTAACAGTACGACCAATCATAATTTCAGTACTAAAAATCATACAAGAGTTATTGACTTGGTGCTCGAAATCTAGATCCTAATTTCATAAGGAGCGTCTTAAGGAAAGATATATATAAATGAAATATATTGTCTATTTGATAAATAAACTCACATGTTTTTTTTAAAAAATGATGGAAAACGTAATCACTCTTTACTTTGATTAAATAATATTTAATACATTGGCTTAATTATAATATTTCGGTAAATATTTATGAACTTTACAACATATTTTTGGCGAAACTATCATAAAATCTTATATTTATCATTCCCATGTAATTTGCAGGGGTCAAAAACCTATACTAAAAATTTTCAAACAAATTTATTAGTAGCATATATTATCTCCACTCACACATGAGAACCATGGTATTAGGGGGGCTATTCTTTGTTTTTGTGTGTAAAGAAATTGATATAGACATTTAAAATTGACTATAAGGAACAATGGCATAAAATTACGTGAGTTTAAAGTATCTATGAGACAAGTTTTACCGCTAAAAAGTTAGTTAAAGTTAAATAAATGACTCTAAGCAGGTCCATTTTTTATAGGCCCGTTCTAATAAAACAAGAACAATCATACTACTAATTATAGATAATTCACAAGTCATAATCTTACAGCACAAGGTCGTAAGCCAGTTTTAAACTATTCTCATTACAAGATTCTAAATTTTTTGATCACAAAGCCATAATAAATATTTCAACCTAAAATTACGAGATACACCTCATTCACGAGCATGTTGGAATGTAAATATAGAAGTTTGAAATTGTTCTACAATACAATTCTAAAAATCGAAAAGAATATGAAAAAAAAGATCATATGGTGATTAAGAAATAAAAGGCAAATCAAGAAAAAAAATACCATATTTGTATAATTTTCTTGAGTGATTGCCTCTTTAAATTAATTTTATCACTTAGAAATTTAGAGATAACCCCATTCACTTTGATGAAAATCATGCTATATAAACTTTGAGATTGTTTTTTAATACAATTTGGATAATCATATCATTAAAAAAAAATTTGTAATAAGATAGTTTAATAAGAGAGAGGAGTTGAGCGAAACTGCAGAAAGCAAGGAGTGAAAGTTGTTGCATGATTGAGTGACAGTAGTGTTGCGCATTGTGTTTTTATATGAGCCTCTGTATAAAACGATAGGCAGAACAAAAGCTTCTTCTTTTAACTTTTGTTGTTTAAGAAAGTTTTTTTTGCTAAGCAAGTAATAAAATTAATTAGAGCAAATAGTTACAACCTAAAACCAACTAAGAGAAAGCAAACCTTTGCTAAGCAACAAAAAAAAGTTGGTTGGTCACATGTGTTATCATGACATTAGCTACATCAATCACTGAACATACGGGTCGTAAGTCTGTTTCAAAATTTATTTTTAATACACGATATGATTATGAAAACTTGAAATCAACCAGCTACTATTCAAATCATGATTTTAGGAGAAACATCCTAAAATTTTAAATTTATAAACAAAGTATTCCCCCGCATTTTAACGTGTTTTTTGTTTATTTACGTAATTATAAATGTATATATCACGATTACGATATTTTTAAAGTTCAAAATGTTGTAACAAAGGATTTTTATATATATTAAGTATAATTTTACTTTTTATATTCTTTTAATCTTAAATACATGGACATGGATTCTAATAATCACGGATTCAATATATTTTGAATAAATACAACTACTTAATATAAAAAATAATGTTGTCGTACATTATACACGGCTCCAAATCATTTCTACATAAAACCTCCCGTGCAGTTTTGCACGGGTGGAAAGCTAGTCTATACTAATATATTAAAAAGTGTGCATAACAACGTCAATGCGCCACGTGGCACACTCCTCTTGCCACCAGAATTTCGCCACGTGTTTGTTAACCAACAAAGTCAAGTGGTCATTATTTTAAAAATAAATATGCTGAAGCTTGGGCTCGAACCCCTGACCTTATGTAAGGATTTTCAAAGAATCACCATCTCATCTAACTTCTCTTAGTGATCTATGTTTCCACAGTTAATGTTATTAAACATATCCCTTGTATCCTTAAAAATAAATAAATTTGCATGTTCATTACAATAAAAAAATTTAGAAATTGTGTAGTATAGGGTTTGATCTCGAGACCTCAAGTACATATACTAAAGTCTTAACCACTAGGCTAAGTTGTGTTTATTGTTATTATCATAAATTATTATATTAATAAATGAAATTTTTTCTTACCCGGGGCATAGTCCGGGCCTAATAACTAGTTTTTACATGAAAAGTTGTAGCTACATGACTCACATTTCATTTTTGTCAACATTTTTACATGAAAATTTGTAGCCTCATTTAGTATTGTACTTTCTAATACAAGTAGGGGTGAAAGTTATTCGGATAAAATTTGAAATTCAATCCAATTCGAATTAGTAATTCGTATCTGATTCGAGTTGTGTTTGAATTGAGTTTTTTTGAAAAATTGGACTTTCAGATCGTATTATATTAAGGGCAATTGGATCCAAGAATCCAACACATGCAACCTAAGCCTAAGCCTCCAACTACAGATTTCACAAAGAAAATGAAACAAAGTAATCGAATGAAACACACATTGACATAGTTACCTCATGTAACGCGGTATTATTGAATAACAATTCATATATTGTACCTTTGCCCTCTTCTCCTCAACTCCAGACACAAGAAAACTAGGAACAAATTAACAAAATTATTCTAGTAATGAGACATTTGCTTCTATTGCAAAAATGACTATTGTACGGGCGTTTCTTACTATTTCGGCTTTCAAAAATTGGGAGTTTCATCAAATGGATGTTCATAATGCATTTTTTAAAGGTTGATCTCAAAGAAGAGGTTTATTTGAAACCCCCTCTTGGATTTGCAGGCACTAACTCCAATCTTATCTGCAGATTAAGAAAATCTTTATATGGTCTCAAACATGCTCCACATTGTTAGTTTGCCAAACTTGTCACAACCCTCAAAGAGTATGGTTTCCTTCAATCCTACTCTAATTACTCTTTGTTCACTTATACTAAGAAAAATGTGCAGATCAATGTTTTAGTATATGTTGATCTCATTAATTCTGGGAATAATTTCACTGCGTTACATACTTCCAAAACATACTTAAGCACTTGTTTCAAAATGAAAGATCTAGGTTTCTCTAAAATATTTCTTGAGCATTAAAGCTGCTAGGAGTGACATGGACTTTTTTCTTTGTCAGCGCAAATATACTCTTGACATTATTTCTGAAGTTGGTTTACTAGGTGCCAAGCCTAGCAGGTTCCCAATCGAACATAATCACCATCTAGCGCAAGAGCAACAGGCGCCCCTCTTACTGATGTCGTGGCTTATCGCAGTCTTGTTGTTCGTCTGATTCATTTGGCAGTCATTAGACCTGATCTTGTTTATTTTGTTCATGTCCTATCTCAGTTTATGCAGGCACCTCACCAAGCATTGGGAGGTCGCCTTGCGCGTTGTTCAATATCTTAAAGACACTCCTGATCAAGGTATTCTTTTGCGCGCTGACAGTGATCTCTCTCTCCAGGGATGGTGTGATTCTGATTGGGCTGCTTGCCCTATTACCAGACGATCCTTGATGGTGGGATTGTGTTCTTAGGTCATTCTCCTATTTCCTAGAAAACAAATAAACAACATACAATTTTCCATTCTTCTGCAGAGTTATCTTTCTATGGCTTTTGTCACTTGTGAATTAAAATGGTTGAAAGCTTTACTGTTAAGCTTAGGGTTCAATCATCCCAAGGCTACTCCATTATTGTGATAGTTAATCTGCTCTACATATTGCGCATAATCCTGTCTTCCACGAAAGAACAAAGCACATTGAGGTTGACTGTCACTTTGTTCGTGATGCTATTGTTGGCGGTCTCATTGCTTTATCTTATGTCTCCACGAAGACACAGCTAACTGACATATTCACTAAAGCTCCTGGCAAACAACAGTTTGAATTTCTTGTTTCCAAGTTAGGCATTCTTGATCCTTCCCATGCCCAATTTGAGGGGGGAAGGGGGTGTTAAAAAGTATTGTATATTTATGACTCTAAACATTATTTGTTTAGGATTAGATTTGATTATCCTTCATGGATTATGATTTCTTTAAGTGAAAGTATTGGGTCAGACCGTCTGACCCAATACTTTCCGTCGGACGGCAAGTTCTGATTGTCCTTCTTACTTCGCCGACATCAACAACGTCGACTATGGCGAGGTTGAAGACCAAGCTCAGCAGAAGATGACGATTTGTCAGTGTTTGTTTTAGCAGAAGATGATGATTGTCCTTCTTACTTCGCCGATGAAGACTAATATATGTTTTGAGAAAAAATAATACACAAACACCACCATGGTCTTCTCCAACCCCAACTAGATATCTGTGGTGATTTCATTAGTTCTACTTACATGATTTCTCATATGAAGTGAGGAACAAATCAACTATAAGAGGAATGAAGAAGAAGGAGAAATTGAGAGGAAGAGGTTAGTGTTTTTTTTTTTTTTAATATTAGTTAGTTGTTAAATGAAAGAATAATAAAACTAAGAATCCAAGTTACTTTCATTTAGACCTAACTTACTTTCATTTAGACCTAATTTACTTTCATTTAGACCTAAGGTACTTTCATTTAGACCTAATTTACTTTTATTTATACCTAAGTTACTTTCAGTTAGACCTAAGTTACTGTCAGTTAGACCTAAGTTACTTTCATTTAGACCTAAGTTACTTTCATTTAGAGGTAACTTACTTTCATTTAGACCTAAGTTACTTTCAGTCAGACCTAAGTTACTTTCATTTAGACTAACTGAAAAAATGAAGACTAACTAAAAAAAAAAATTAAGACTAACTGAAAAAAAATTGAAACCAACTGAAAAAAAAAGAAGAGTAACTGAAAAAAATTAAGACTACCTGAAATCGTCCGACGAGAATATTGTGTCGGACGAGTTCGACACAATACGAACTCTTTCTTTAATTCCTAGGACTCTTGTATACTATATATTCATATTACACCAATATACCACAACACAAAATTCATCATTAATCAATATCTTAGCATACTCCCTATCGTCTTTATTAGTTTACCCATTTCTTTTGCACAAAGTTTTGGGAGAAACAATGTTGTGGCACATAGAAGAAAAGAGAAACTGTTATTTTATGTTAAAGTTGAATTTATGTGTGATGGAAAGTTAGTGTTTCGGTATCGAAAACGGTGCCGGACCCTTTGAGAGTTGTCCGACAAGAGATGGATGTCCGTGAGGGATCTGTAACAATGACAAACGTGAGCTATCCTCGGGGGTGTTTCGAGGAAACCCCCTCCGACGCTCAAGTCAGCTAAATGCTTAAGAGAATTCTAGAGAGAGAGAGAGCTTAGAGAGAGAGAGATAGGCTATTTTTAGTATGAGAGAATGTACCTGCAGGAATAGTACTGGATGGCTATTTATAGGCGTACTATTCACCTGACAGGGCGTATAATCTTGTGACACTTGTACTGTTGTGATTAATCTGTCAGAGGGAAGATTCCCTTTGCTTTGTCGTTTTCTATGACCGTGACGGCAGTCTCGGCCCGAAGAATGAATTAGGGTTTGCCTCCCTTTTGCGAGCCCACGTCACTTTGGTTTGCTCCCGGCCAATAGGTAATGTCCGCTAGCAAACTCGGGTCATACCCATACAACTAGCCCCCCAGCATCTTTGACGGTCGTGACCGTCATGGATGTTCTAACTTGGTGACGTGAATGAATTAGGGTTCCTCTGCTGGTTGGTTTTTTCCTTATTTCCACGTGTCAATCTGGGTGAGTCGTTGGTTTTTGAAAAAGTGTAATCATTACTTAACTCTGGAATCCCGCTTGTTTTTTCCTTTTTGGACTTTAGGGTATGCTGCGCAAGCGACATTTGTCATGAATCCGTAGAGGCAGTTGATACGGTTTTAATCCTGGCCCCTTATTTCGGTATTTAAAAGCAAAATCCCTTTTTATTTCCACTTTTACTCAACTTCTTCTCCTTCCTTCATACTCTTCTCTAGTTTTCTCCATTTTCTTGCGAACTTTGACCTCACTGTTTCCTGGCTCTAGATTGTTTCTTTTGCTTCGAAATTATCAAAGTTTGTTGCTTTTCTTCCCCCTCTTCACAATTTCCGAAAAAGTTTGCTTTTTTTGGCTGTGTTTCTGGGTTTGCTCTGTGGGAATTTCTTCATCGTTGTTGCGACATCTTTTCCGGCGAACTTTTGCCTGAGAGGCGGTTTTTCGGGGCGTTTTTAGCTTTCACGTGTGTCTCTGTCCAGGTACCTTTTACCTTTTAGTTTTTCTTTTCGTTTTTCGTTTTTATTTTTCTTCCTTGAAATCATGTCGGACCAGTCAGATAGTCAGAACTCTTTAGGAACTAACTTTATGACTGAGAGTGAGCCCTCTTCCCCTTCCCTTCATGGCGGGCCCAGCTCGTCAGATTCTAGCCCCCGGATGGGAGGACTCGCCTCTTGGCCGACCTTCCTCTTACTTCTGACCGGGAGAAAGAGCTTAGATCTAAGTTTTTAAACGACCGCTCTTCTCCCGAACTGGCCAACTTGACCACTCAGTTCTTGACCGCTAGGATGAGTGGGGACAATCAAACACTTAAAGAATTGAGACACCAAATTCTGGCCCGTAGGACCCTTAGGCATCCTCCCCCTGATGCTGTTCCCGGTCTGGATGTTCAACCCTTGAGGGAGCATGCCTGGTTGGAGAGTTTAGCGGATGCTGGCGTCGTAACCGATCCCAGTGTCTTTGACCGTCTTGGCCGAGATCCAACTCCTTCTCATTCCTCTCACCCTCTTGTTGTCAATTTAGGTTCTGATAGCGACTCAATCACCAGCATGGATACTGATGCTCCTCCCTCTACCTCCGACCGGGACCAGGGTTTTCTTCCCCGCCAGATTGACATAGGTGAAAGCTCCAGTATGCCTTCCCCTTCTCGTCCCGAGCCCATTCCTGTCCGCGATGATGTTCTTCATTCTGGGATATGTTGCCTCCCGACTATAGTCACGGACCCAAAACCACTGTTATTTGTAAGGGTTGCGGTCTAGCTTTGGAGTTAGAATATTGTAAGGTGGCGAAGGAGTTGTATGGTTTTCCTCCTGAGTACAACCTGGTGATCCCAGCTGAGGGAGCCAGAGTAGTCGATTGCCCGGCAGGGCATGTAGCCATATACGCCCATCATCTGGAGTTTCGGTCGCGATTTCCCATGGACTTGGTGTTGGTGAAAATCTTGCAGGCCTTCAATGTCTGCCTTGCCCAGCTGACTCCATTGGCCGTGAGGAATATAATTGCTTACATCTTGGTCTGCCGCTACTTGGGCTTCCCTGAGACCTTAAACTTGTTCCGTCACCTACATTGGCTGAGACGAAATGGCTCTGCGGAGAGAGGATGGTGGTCTCTGATGACGGCCAAGGATAAAATGACCATTTATCCAAAAATGAGTGGCCTGAAGAGCTGGCAGGGAGCCTTCTACTGGCTTAAGGTCCCGGACGATTTTCCTCTTCGCCGCCATTTTACCAAACCTTATCCTCGAATGGACGATATTCCCAAATATGATCTGTCCGAGGCTGAGAAGAAGGCTGTAAAATACTTTGGCACTGTGGATACTAGCCTTATATGCACGCTATACGTGCGAACTTATTTTGACAATTAATTTAGTTACATATTTATATCTAATAAAAATTTGTAAGAAATATATTTATAAAATTTTTAATGTAACAATATATTAATAAAATAAGACATAATTTATTTAATCTTTCATGATCCATATATCACAGTAATCATAATATTAAAAAAAACATCACAGTAATCTCCAAATGTCTCAGATCAAAATTTTCATTCAATGCCTTAAAGAAAGGTACATCACTTCCTCTAAAGTCAATGCAAATTCAAAAGAACTCTTATTTTTGGGTACTCCTCGTACAATTTAGCTTCAACCTTTTAACACTTGCTCTCTCTCTCCTTAGCACCCCCATTATCTCTTTAAATCCTTTGCCTTTATCTCCTTCCTTCCACCAAAATCCACTCCCTCCCTCTGCTCCCAACTCTCTGTCTCTCTCCACCCAACAAAATACCCATTTCTCATCCTTCTAAATCTGAAATCTCTAAAAGTTCACAAATGACGAACTTGAATAAAAGGAAAAAGAAGAATAAATTCAAGAGTCTATTGAGAAAATGAAGAGGAATGAGGAAACGAAGAGGATTGAGAAAATGCCGACACCATTTTTCTCAAGAAAATCTGCCAAGTAAGTTTTTTTTTAAATGATATTTTATTTCGGATAGTTAATTTCTAAGTTGATTTTGAGGAAAAAATTCTCTCTGTATTCTCAAAATGATGTAGGTCAAAATTAATTCAATTTCTCAAATTTGGGTCAAAAATCTGTGTAGAATTATAAAACTGTCGACACCATTCAGGCGTTGGGTTTAAAATTATAAACTTTTGGTATTAACAGTTGATGATAAATTGATTTAATTGACGAGTTGGTTCTCAAATATTTGGAATTGCTTCTTTTTTTTTCGAATATTTGTTTTGGAATGACTTTTAAGAAATTTAATGGCCTTGATTCTTGAAAGTTTGTGGATGACTTGATGGGGCAGAATTGGTCATATTTAGAAATTTATGACAAAAGTTTGAGACTTGATGGGGCAGAGTTAGTTATATTTAGAACTTTATGAGAAAAGTTTGAGACTTGAAGTGTGCAAATTATCAGATCATTTATATCAAGTTGTAGGGTGTAAATCAGAAATTTATCAGTTCGTTTAGTACGTGCAACTGTCACATTTGCATCGCAGTATTAGTAAGAATTACCTTTTTTCGTTTTTCTGATTGAATTTGTTGTTGCTCTGTTTGTTTGCTCCTCTTGATCGATAATGGTACTCACTTCTCATTGTGTCCAAAATTAAATGTTGGACTTCAATAGTTTAAGGGCTTGTATTTTTTTTCATAGAATTATGATGAGCTTTGTTTGTTTTCTTTTGTTTTGCAGGCTATTTAAGTAAGAATTCGATAATAGAAGGATGGGAAGAGAAAGAAGATGAAGCAAGAAACTGCATGTAGTTTTGATTTGGTTTCAAGTGTTTTTGAATTTTCTGGTGCAGTAGTAAGTTAGTAACCGTAATAATCGAATTTTCCTTTTTTTTTTAATTTTTTCCCCTAATCTTAGTGAGGGCAAAATGGGGCTTTCATTATTTTGGTGTCCCCCCTCTCTTCCCATATAGAATAGAGATGGTTGTTGAGGGAGAAGAGACTGAAATAAAAGCTCCCCGTACTTGGCTTCCTCATGCCAAATACATTCTGGGTAACGGACCGCTGTCTGCCGTCTTTCTATGTCGGACTCATCCAGAAGGTGTGTAGTGTTATTCCTGGTCCGACATGGTACTTGGAATTCTTTTTTGCTTTTATTTCTTTTTGCGTACTGACGTACTAGTTGGTTTACATTTTTTCTTGTATTTGCAGGTGATGTCAGCTTAGATTTGGAAGAGTTGGGATTAGACGATCAGTTACGTCCAATGTCTAACATCCCTGAAGAGCCCGTTTTCGACCATGATACCGTTCACGGTTTAACTGGTGGTCCGCGAGGCGCTGGCCGGAATGCTGGACGGGGTGGTCGAGCTGGACGGATTGTCCGCCGTGCCGGTCATACACCGGGTCGTGCTCCCGGCCGGGGTGAGCCGACTCCATCCCGCTCTGCCATCCAGGTTCCCATTAACCGAGGTGGTAGCACCACTTCGCGTCGCCGCCCCAGGGATCCTGAGGTTGAAGTTCCTCACAAACGTCAGTCTGTGGAAGTTAATTCTGCAGACGTGACCGTGACTGGGAACCAAGGGCTTCCTACCTCTCCTGCCCGGGAACCGATGCCGGAGGTTCAATTGTCTCCTTCTTCCCTTCTTCGCAGTCCCAGGACTGCCTTTGGATCTAGCTCCTCCACCCGCCAGAAGGTGTATGAGCTTCTGAGCCGGCCAAGCTTTCTCTCGGACTTAGGTCCGCGAATCTACTGCCGGGCCCAAGAGTGGATTGAGACTAATGTCGTCCCTCTTTGCGCGTCCGTGAAAGCTGCTCTCTTCCATCCTCCTTCAACTGCTGGCCAACTTTTCAGGCCAAATCTGGACGTGAGGGAGGATGAGTCTATTTTTGTGGACATCCCAGCTAATGATGGTACTTTGGGTATCGCCTTCTGAAAGGACTCCAACTGCCTTTCGACTGTCCGGCAGATAAGTTGGTGGCGCCCGCTGCTCAGTTAGCTCACGACCTTGTCGTGGTAAGTACATGCATTTTTCTTTCTCTCTTTCTCTTTTTTTTTTTTTTTTTTTTTTAAAAAAAAAAACTCTTTTTTGTGTTATGCTTCTAGGCCGGGAACTCTGCTGTTGAGCTTATAGCTCAATATTTGGAGTACCAGCGCCTGGCTGAGAGCGCTGGCGGGACCATCCAAGGCTTGGAGGCCGACAAGACTGGCCTTTCTGCTCAGATCGCTCAATTGGAAACCAGCCTAGAATCTGAGAAGAAGGCCAAGGCTGAGGCTGATAAGGAGCTGGAGGAGCTGCGCTTAAAAGCCAAAGATTTAGAGGACCTTCAGCTGAAGTACTCTAATTTGGAAACTGCTCTCCAAGCGTCCAAGGATGAGAGAGAGACTGTTGTGAAGGCTGCTGCTGCTGAAGCCCGTCAAGCTGCTGTGGCGGACTTTAGGAGGTCTGAGGAGTTTGTTGGTCTTCTCGGCGAGCGGTATGACGGTGGTTGGGTGGCCGCTAAGAGGTGTGTCTGCCACTCCCATCCCAGCTTTGACTGGGAGCAGATGGAGGCCGCCTTTGGCGAGGGCGTCCATAGGCAACCCTTAGCAGATGAGCCCTACATCTGCTCGGAGGAGATCATTGCCAACATTCTGCCTACCGCTGAAGATGATGCGCCCCTTCATGAAGACTTTGGCGGTCATCTTCAACCTCCTCTATAGCGTCCAATAGCTTGTAATAGTTTAGATTGTCAGCCTTTGAATGGCATGTAAACTTTGTTTTGACTTTTGCTACTGGATCCATAAATGCCTTGTTTTGAGTGGCTGACTAATTTTGTTTGTAGTTGGCCGCCAAGCCAGTAATTTATGATTCTCCTTTGATAGACAAATTTTCCTTGTATTCAATTTGAAACTTCTATGTCTGTTACACAATTATATTGTTAATGTTCGTTTTGCTCATTATGTGTCCATTTAATCCTTTTATTTTGCAACAATTGTTTGGCCTGTCATATGGCCGCTATCGCTTATTTTGCCTGTTATGTGGCTGTTAGCGTTTGTTTTGCCTGTTATATGGCCGCTAACGTTTGTTTTGCCTGTTATATGGCCGTTAGCGTTTATTTTGCCTGTTATGTGGCCGCTAACGTTTATTTTGCCTGTTATATGGCCGTTAGTGCTTGTTTTGCCTGTCATATGGCTTTGGATAATTGCTTAGCCTGTTATATGGCTGATTATTGTTTAGCCTGTTATATGGCTGGCACGATTACTTAGCCTGTTATATGGCTGTTAACTTTGTTTAGCCTGTTATATGGCTGGTAACACTCGTAACAACTAGTTCACTTTACTTAACGAAAATATGGAGGGTAATGGACAAATAGAAACAGAATATATCGGAATGCTAACAGAGTTTTATTTATGTATAATGTCATCAAAGGCTCTCGGCCCATTACATTTCTCTTTGACTACACATAGTACTTTTTAAGGACGTCAGCATTCCAGCAGTTCTTCAGCTCTTTCCCATCCATTCCCTTGAGAATGAAGGATCCCGGACCTATCTTTCGAGCTAGGATATATGGGCCTTCCCAATTGGCAGTTAATTTACCCTCTGCATGAGCTTTTCCGGTGGCGGCTGTCCTTCGCAGAACTAACTCACCTTCAGCTAACGACCTTTCCATGACCCTTTTATTGTAGGCCTTGCGGATCCGGTCCTTGTACACAGCCGCTCTCAGCTCCGCCTTCAACCTTATTTCTGGCAAGAAATCCAGATCCTCCCTTAATGCTTGGTCATTCCTTTCCAGGGCTTGATGTTTTATCCGGTAGGTGGGCAGGCCTACTTCTACCGGCAGCACCGCCTCTGCACCAAAGGCCAGCTTGAAAGGGCTTTCTCCCGTCGCTTCTTTCTCAGTTGTCCTATTTGCCCATAGAACAGCCGGTACCATCTCAGCCCACTTTCCCTTAAACTCATCGAGCTTCTTTTTCAAGGCGTTCAAAATTTGCTTATTAGTGGCCTCTGCCTGACCGTTACTCTGGGGATGGCACACTACTGAATACGCAAATTTCACGCGGAAATCCGAGAGGAAAGCCTGAATGGGTCTGCAGTCAAAGTGAACTCCGTGGTCAAACACGATCGCAGCCGGGATGCCAAACCTAGTCATGATGTTCTGCCAGATGAACTTTTTTACTTGGTTGGCCTTTATCTTTGCTGTCGGCTCTACTTCGATCCACTTCGTAAAGTAATCAATACCCACAATCAAGAAACGCCTACCTCCCGTCGCAGTAGTGAACGGTTCCAAGATATCCATTCCCCACTGTGCGAACGGTATCGGACATAGGATGGGCTGCAAGTCGTTAGCGGGCCTATTTATCACTGGTGCAAATTTCTGGCACTTATCACATTTTTTCACATAACTTTGCGCATCGGCCAACATGTTGGGCCAGTAAAATCCAGCTCTAAGTGCCTTTAAAGCCAATGCTTTACCTCCAATGTGGTTTCCACAAACACCTTCGTGGATTTCTTCCATTATCTTCACGGCCTCAACAGATGTTGCGCACTTTAGCGAGCAGGCTAAACGATTTTTTGTATAACTCGTTCTGGTATATCACGTACCAATTTGCTTGTTTCTGCAACTTCTTGGCGGCCATGGGATCCGCTGGGAGTATTCCTGTTTGTTTGTACTTCACTAGCTCTGTAAACCATTCCCCTTGTTGGTCAATGCTGTTTATCACGGCCACTTTCTGGGCAATGCTCTTTTCTTTGAGGATGTCAACCGTTACCATTCCTTCTACCTGGAATGAATCTGAGCTAGCTAGTTTAGATAGGGAGTCCCTTCATGTTCTCAGCCCTTGGAATTGCTTCTACTTCAAATTGTTCCAGCTGTGCTATTATTTCTTTGGCTTTCTCCACATATTTGACCATGTTGGGCTCTCGGACCTCAAATTCTCCCTTAAGCTGACTGCTAACCAACTGTGAGTCTGTTTTCAAGAGGACGCTTTTAGCTCCTGCTGCAATGCACATTCTTAAGCCAGCAATGGCTGCTTCATACTCTGATTCATTGTTTGAGGCTGGGAAAGCAAATTTGATGGCGTACTCGAAGGTGTTTTCCTCTGGCTGGTTATCACAATACAGGCCCCAGCTCCGCTCGCGGCCGAAGAACCATCTACCTCTAGCAGCCATGATTCTTTTTCTTTTATCTCTATCTCCTCATATGCCTCAGTTATGAAGTCCGCCAACGCTTGAGCCTTTATGGCTGTTCGTGGCTTGTACTGAATATCATATTCCGACAATTTGACAGCCCATTTCAACAAGCGTCCAGAGGTGTCCATCCTTTGCAGAGCTTTCTCCAGCGGTTGATTTGTTAACACCTGTATCGGATGGCAGTCAAAATAGGGCCTTAACTTCCGAGCTGCTACAATAACCGCCAATGCCATTTTCTCTATCTGTTTGTACCGGCTTTCAGGGCCGTTAAGGATGTGGCTGACGAAATATATTGGGTGCTGCTGCTTTTCCTTCTCTGTTATCAGCACTGCCGCTACCGTTTTAGGGGAGGCCGAGATGTACAATTGTAGTGTGTCTCCAGCCTCTGGCCTTGATATTGTTGGCAGCTTTGCAAGGTGTTCTTTGACGCCCGAGAAAGCTTTACTCTGCTCTTCTCCCCATTCGAACTTCTTATTCCCCCTTAGCAATGCGAAAAACAGAAGGGACTTATCAGCTGACTTTGATATGAATCTTGTCAAAGCGGCCATCCTTCCTGTTAATCTTTGGATGTCTTTGACGCCTTTGGGCTCTGGAAGGCTCAAAATTGCTTGAACCTTGTCCGGGTTCGCGTCAATACCTCTTTTGCTCACCATAAACCCAAGAAATTTTCCTGCTCTAACGCCAAAGACACATTTCTTTGGATTCAATTTCATGCTGTATTTTCTCAATGTTTTGAATGTTTCTTCCAGATCCGCCAGATGCTCTCGGTCCGTTTTACTCTTAACAATAGAATCGTCCACATACACTTCTATATTACGCCCTTTCTGAGCCGCAAATACCTTGTCCACCAACTTCTGGTAGGTTGCCCCAGCGTTTCTCAGGCCGAAAGGCATTGCCTTATAATTGTAAACACCTCCATCCGTGATGAATGCCGTTTTCTTACGGTCCTCTTTTAGCAAACTGATTTGATGATACCCTGAGAAGGCATCCATGAAACTCAGTAGTGCATGTCCGCTAGTGGAATCCACTAGCTGGTCTATCCTTGGCAGAGGATAACAGTCCTTAGGGCATCCCCTATTCAGGTTTGTAAAGTCCACGCACATACGCCATTGGCCGTTGGCCTTCTTCACCATGACTACGTTTGCCAGCCATTCAGGGTAATCACATGGCTCGATAAAATCGGCCGCTATCAGCTTTTCTACTTCTTCTTTGATGGCCTTATTCTTTTCGGCCGAAAAGGCTCTCTTCTTCTGCTTTACCGGTCGGACTGCGCTGTCGACGTTTAAACGATGGACCATCACGGCCGGATCTATTCCCGGCATCTCGTCCGCCGAGAATGCAAATATGTCAGCATTTTCTCTTAGGAGAGTTACCAGGTTGACCCGGACCTCTAGGTCCATGTCCATCCCGACCGCGACCGAACGAGCAGGATCATCTGCCAATGCTTCTTGTTTAGTTTCTCCATCAGGCTGTGGCCTTGGCTCATCCTCTGGCCGGGACTCAAACTCTTCTAGCGGCACTTCCTTACTCTTCCGGACAGTGATTACTTCCTCTTCTTCCTTACCTTTACTTCCCTCAACCTGAGCTCTTCTCTGGGCCCTCCTCTGCTTTCTTGAGGGTGGTTCCTGATTTTCTACCGGGAACCTTCTGGCTGGTTGCTTTAGTGTCGTTAAGTAGCATGATCTTGCTATCTCCTGATTGCCCTTCAATCTTGATGTGGATCCGTCATTGGAAACATATAACATGGTCAGGTGGTAAGTTGAGACGACACCTTGGACGTCATGAATGAATGGGCGTCCAATGATTGCATTGTATGCTCCCGGAACATCCACCACCAGAAACTCGGTCATGACGTCTCTGGCTGACTCATCCTCCCCAATACGTACTGGGAGTGAGATTAACCCTTCTGGCACCACTGATGCCCCTGTGAATCCAATGACGGGATACCTGACCGGCTTCAAGTACTCACGGCTCAGCATGAGCTTTTCAAATGTTGATAGGTACAGAATATTTGCGGAGCTTCCCCCATCCACCAAAATTCTATGTACCAAGCAGTTTGAGACTTTCAGTGTTACCACCAGCGGATCATCATGAGGGTACACCACATGTTTTGCATCCTCGAGAGTAAATGACATCGCCGGCATTGCTGGCGGACTCTTCCATGGTAAACTGGCGTTGAAATTGACATGATGTCGGAATTCCTTAAGACTTGCCTTTGCGCCGTTAACACTTCCTCCATGGATGGGACCCCCACTGATAACGTGAATCTCGCTGATCCGGGATTGAACATTTCGAGTCACGGGCTTTACAAGATCACCCTCTTTTGTTTGGGCCTTGTACTGACTGAAATAACCTCTTCTTATTAAATCTCCAGGTTATCTTTTAAGTGCCGGCAATCCTCAGTTATGTGGCCGTGATCTCCATGGAAATCACACCACTTACTTTTTCACATTTTTGTGGAACATCTGTCTCGGACGTTGCCACTTATCACTGTCCTTATTCATCAGAAAAATTTGACTTCTTGAAGTGGTGAGTTGGGTGTATGCATCGAACCTATCCTTGCGTTCACCTCCTTCCCGGCCACTTTTTTCACGATCTCTGCGATCGCGATCTACCTTTCATTCTCCCTGTCTCGGTCATTTCCCCTTTTGACCATTTTGACTCCTGCTTTCTCTCCTCTCGGCCCCGATCCGCCTCGCGGGCCTTCTCCTTCTTCTTGTCATCCTTCTTTCCAGCCTCCCGTTGCCTACAGCTTTGTCAAATTCTTCCCCTCTTATATAGTCATTGGCCTTGCCAAGGACGGGACCCAGGGTTGTATACGACTTTCGACCCAGATAATTCCGGAAGGGTGATCCCTCCTTGAGTCCGTCATTAAGGCCAAACGGCCACTCCTGCTGTAGTCGAGGTATTGAAACTGCCTCGACATTGAAGCGGCCAATTATATCCTCAGGCTCTCATTTTCTCCTTGTTTGACTGACAGCAATTCCCCAGTGGTGCGCTCACGGCGCCTATTGCTTACAAAGTGCGTACTGAACATGGATGACAGCAGAGAAAAGCTAGAGACGCTACCTGGCTTGAGCTTTTGAACCATGTCTGAGCTATTCCCAGTCAAGGTTGAGGGAAAGACTTTACACCATATGGCATCAACTTGAGTGTAAAGGAACATATGTCCTTCGTAGGCCGCGACGTGTCATCGGGTCTGATGTGCCATCATACTTGGAGGACGGCATCTTGATTCGTGTCATAGGATGATTCAATATCTCCGGAGTGAAGGGGGAGCTTAGGCTTGATCAAGAGGTGACCCCCAGCCGAATAGTTACTAGCACCGACGGTACTGTACTCACGGCGGGAGTGACCTTGCGTTTCTTCTTCAGAATAGTATATCTCCTCAGTTTCTAGAATTTCCTCCTCATAATCAGATCGGTCTATTTTCTTCTCCATCTCCCGTCCCTCTTTTCCCAAGGACTGCATTTTTCGAAGCGGGATTCCGTCCGCGTTCCTACCAGCCATAGCCGGTGGTCGCTTACGGGTACCGCCAGAGGGTTGGGGATGAGCATTTTGTTGAGGATTACCTGTCAGCATTTGGATAAATGATGCTACAGTTTGCAATTGCTCGGGAGAGAATTGACTTAGTTGTGCTAAGTTGAATGGTACTGTGTTTGGGTGTTCCTCGTTTCCCGGTGTCCGGTAGTGGAACTGCGGGTTTCCCAACGCCCCAGTGACGACTGGCTGCGAGGAATTCTGGCCTTCCTCAAACTCAGGCTGACCATGGGTAGCGTTGTTTGTGCTTCCATGACTGATACCTTAGAAAGGGTGAAGTCCCCTCCTTCTAGCGCCAGTTGTTTCGGTATCGAAAACGGTGCCGGACCATTTGAGAGTTGTCCGACAAGAGATGGATGTCCGTGAGGGATCTGCAACAATGACAAACGTGAGCTCCTCGGGGTGTTTCGAGGAAACCCCCTCCGACGCTCAAGTCAGCTAAATGCTTAAGAGAATTCTAGAGAGAGAGAGAGGCTTGAGAGAGAGAGATAGACTATTTTTAGTATGAGAGAATGTACCTGCAGGAATAGTACTGGATGGCTATTTATAGGCGTACTATTCACCTGACAGGGCGTATAATCTTGTGACACTTGTACTGTTGTGATTAATCTGTCAGAGGGAAGATTCCCTTTGCTTTGTCGTTTTCTATGACCGTGACGGCAGTCTCGGCCCGAAGGATGAATTAGGGTTTGCCTCCCTTTTGCGAGCCCACGTCACTTTGGTTTGCTCCCGGCCAATAGGTAATGTCCGCTAGCAAACTTGGGTCACACCCATACAGTTAGTGTTTTCATTCCAAAAATAGAAACAAAAGAAATGGGTAAACTAATAAAGGACATCCCAAAAAGGGGTAAACTAATAAAGATTGGAGGTAGTATATAAAAAGAAATTGAGTAAAAGTACGTAGTGCTATTGAAAATTTAAAAATAGTTTTAATCACAAGAAAATGATAACAGTGAAGGAAATGACAATAATGATAACACTCGGGAGTTTTTTATAACATCAGTATCAGTTGCATTTTTGCAAGCTAAGTGAGACCATGTCTGGCATTAGCTTTGAGATAGCCACTAGAGGTTTTTGACGAGATAAAAACGCAACTTAGAAAGAAAAAAAGAGTTAGGTAAGATAGTGGTTGTAGTAGAGTGTAGAATTATCAGGTTAATGAGATATTTTTCTTATTGTCATATGGTTTTAAAGTAGAAACTCTTAAACGGCGTCAAACCATCCAAAGTGAAACCAATTTAACGTCGTTTATAATTCCATCGGGTTTAATGACAAATTAAAAATTTAAAGTTATTCGAGATAGGGGTGACAATGTAGGAGTTTTATTTGGGACAAGACTTATAAGTTAGGGTTATTATCTGAGATAATACCACTAAATATTAAGGTTTTTTTTAACAATTTGCAATATCTTAGCACCAATTTGCAATAGTCCACGCACATAATAATCCATCTAGGGTAACTTTATACTACTTATTAGGATTAGAAATTTATATAACATAAAGATAAGTAAGGTACCAAGATAACACGGTCAATTATTTAGGATTGGAGATTTATATATGTAACTAGGGGATTTTTTTTTTGTTTTGATTGGGAAATTAAGTCAGCTCAAGGGTTAATCCCTACCAAGGCTACTAGCCTTGTAGGAACTACCAGCACATTGGCTAGAGGGGAGTGCTCTAGCATGCTAAGGAAATGCCCCAACATAATGTTGGGAGTAAGGATCGAACCCCTGACCTCAAGGATTAGAGGGGAGTGCTCTACCACATGAGCTAGCTCCTCATCCTTATATGTAACTAGGGGATGACTTTGGACTAGATTATATGTATTGATAACATATGCATGCATATGTATATATACATATGCATGTATATGTCTATATACATATACATGTATCTAGACTAAAAAAATTACGTCTAACTCCAATTCAATTTTTTTCAATCCAATCCACTAAGACAAGTTTGGATTGGATCGAATTGAATTAGGCTCTTAACTTTTCGCAACCCTCTTACGCCCATAGTTGTGAAGTAGACTGATTCTTCAACTCTTGGTGCAGTTCATACCCATATTTAACATATTCTTATTGTCATTTTTTTATTAAAGAAAGTAATAATAATATAAGCACTTGAATAAAACGAATGGAATTGAATGGGAGAACTCGAAATCGGACTCACGAACATTTACATATATGTAAGACGCCCTGAGCATACACAATGGTTGATCCAAAAATTTGGATCATCAGTTATTCCACCTCACTTATGATTTATCATTAGTTTTTATGCTTTTTTTTACCCACAATGGATGATTTATAATTTAGGCTTTTTAACCATTGGATTGCTTTTCTTAATGTCATTATATTGTTGTCAACTCATCATACATGGGGCCTACCAATTATTCTCTTTCATGAGCTTTAACTATGATCCAACGATGATTAGATCATTGTAATGATCTGATCATCCTTCTCTCTCTCCTCTTTTTTTCTCTCTCCTAATTCTTTATAATATATTTCTCCCTCTATCCTCATGATCTAGCTTGTATATCATCCAATGGGCTCACTCTAAGCCACTAACCTGAAAAGAAGATTGTCGGGGAATTTTACTATTAATTGAGATCTGCGATAATTTTTTAGTGACTACAATATTATTTATGCACATAACCTTGTTTAATTCGAACCATCTATTATAATCTTAGATCCACACTATTCATTCAGTTTACTTTATAAGTAAATTTTTTTTATAGGAATTAAATTAGTTACACATTAATATATTTGTAAATTAAAATGTGGATATTAATTTGATTTATATTTCACAAATCTTTGTTAATGGTGATAACGAAATTTCTAAAGAAAAAGAGCGAGGAACAATACTATACAAGGATGAAGATGAAGATGGTGGGAATATAAACCACTTTAACACTGCAGCTGGTATTGGAAAATGATATGCCTAGCTAAAGATCAAATGAAGATGAAGTTCTCTTATCAGCAGAATCACTAACATGACAGAGTACTCTATTAAGGATGTTCACAAAAAAGATGATTGAAGTTCATCCTGCTGTTCCTTGGCATGGATTTGTATGGAGTAGATACAATTTACCAAAGCACAAATTCTTATGTTGGTTGATGATGTTGGACAGATTGAACACAACTGATAGATTAAACAATGTGGGAGTGATTGATGATCCTGCTTGTCTGCTGTGTGGGAATGAAAGAGAGACTCACGATCACTTATTTTTTTCATGTCCTTTCAGTGAGGCTGTAATTAGGAGATGTTTGAGATGGCTGAACTTGAGCTGTCAGGATAGATCAATTCAAGAATTGATCTTGATGGTGAACAACAGTGGAGGTTCCAGATTCATGCACTAAGTGAGAAGTGATGTGATTTGTTCTGCTACCTATCAGATATGGTGGGTCAAGAATGATGTGTTGTGGAATAGTAAACTGGATATGGTGTATAAACAAGTATATAGGATTAAGCACACAATTATAGATAGAATCTATAATGTTATGCCAAAAAAAGTTTCTAGAAGTGATAGAATGTGGTTAAGAGAGCTTACTCTTGATTGTAATCAGTTCTCTTGGTGTAGGTTGTAAAGTTTTGGCATGAAATATAACTCTTATTAATTACTTAGCGAAAAAAAAAATACTCTACAAGGAAGAAGATGACTAAGTAACTAATATTCAACGACAATTTGCTTTCTTTTTTAAAAAAAAATTGAAACTAGTTTTTTTTTTCATTTTTCTATGTTTTTAAGGTTCAACTAAATTAATGGACAATCCCGTCAAAAAAAAAAAATTAATGGACAAGATTGGTCTATTGTAAGTGGCTTAGGTTGTTATGGTTGCAAGGTGGTTTAGTCTGCTTTCATGGTAATATAACTTACGTTTTACCGAAATAAAAATAAAAATAAAAACAAAAGGTTAAGATTTCAATAATTATTGGCAAACACGTGTCGGGCCTTTTATAATTTTATATAAGTTCACAAATTAATTCACTTTAATAATAATAGGTTTCAAGTAAGCGTATATTTTTTTGTTGTGTAGAATAAGACTTAACCAATTCATAATCACATAAGAATTAACTTTGTATTGAGTAATTAATTTCTTTGTAATTTGTTGTGTATAACAAAGCTTTCGTATACAATTCATTTTGTACATAACTACAATCATATTTGGGACTTAGCAAAGCTCAATGCAGTATTACCAACACATTTAACTCTGAAATTAAAATAAAAGGCATTCCGCGATCCTCTCCTTTTTCATGATGTGCCCGACACTCCCATTTGGGGCCCTAACTCTAGTGGGGTGTTCTCAGTTAAATTAGCCACTTGGCTTGCTCATGAATTCCCTCCAAAACCACCTTGGCCATATCGATGGATATGGAAGCTGGATATCCCTCTAAATCTCCAGATTTTTACATGGCAAATTTGTCATAATAGTTTGGTTGTTAGAGACATAATGTTCTCTCGTCATATCATCCCCATTTCAAACTGCCCTCGTTGTGATATAGGCATTGAAAATATTGACCACTTATTTTTTCAATGTCAGCACTTAAAGGATCTATGGGGCCTACAACAGGTTACTGATTGGTGCGCACCTATTCCTAGATTCACAGCCACTCTTCAGTTTCTCCAAGATGGAAAAAACTCTCCCTACTTGCCCAAAATTATTTTCATTTTTTGGAGTATTTGGAAGGAGAGATATGTTATCATTTTTAATAGTGACAAGTGGATTCCATCTCGTGTGGTTCATAGAGCTTATTTCGCTTTTCATGAATGACAGACACGTACCCACTTAGACATTTGTCAAGCTAACGAATCTCCTTTTATGGGAGCACCACCCCTTCCCCTTTCCCCCTTCACCCAACTATTGACGTAGCTTGGGATCCTCCTCCCCCAGCTATGTTCAAACTTAACTTCGATGGCTCGTCCGTGGGTCAGCTACAGCAGCGGGCTTCATCATCCGCAATCATCAAGCTAAGGTCATCTTATTCAAGCAAAAATGTTCAATCTTGGTCATGCCTCAGTCACTATTGCCGAGGCTTCGGCACTTCACCACGGCCTAAAGGTGGCTTTAAAAATGGGTATTCAAGACATCATTGTAGAAGGTGATAACCAACTGGTTATTAATGCTATAAATAATCTTTGGTCAGTTCCCTGAGAAATTGCTACCATCATTGAAGATTCCAAGCTTACTCTCAAAGTTCCACTCTCATCGTGTACGACATGTCTTCAGAGAAGTCAATAGGGCAGCCGACTGGATTGCTAATGTTGGCCACCTAGTTTGTTCATCTTATGAGATCTCATATTGTAATTGTTCTTCTCTTTTCCCCATTCTTGTATCCGACGTATTAGGTGTTACCCTCGAGATAAGGGTAGCCTAATTTTTTTTTTTATCTTACCTTTATAAAAAAAATACAACTTGCTGCAGTAATATTATATTCATACATGTACAGTTATTCCAAGTATATCATAAACTTCAACGATGAAGAAAAAAAATTAAAAATAAATGCAAGCATGGTACGTCAATCTAATTAACAACACATTTAAGCTTTACTGGCATAATCATCATCTTTATCGCTATCATTAGGAATAAGCTCACCAGCTGCCTCCTCAAGAGACAAACCCTTGGGCTCAGGCAATAACAAGGTGAAAACCATACCTAAAAAGTTGATGACAGCAAGTACTATGAGTGAGTTCTTTTTTCCAATACCTGCAGGATAACCTGCATTCCTCTTAGCAGGGTCCTTCTCTTGGGAAGCATACAAAAAACCATAGGCACCTACAACAGCTCCGGCCTTGCCCGCCGCAGCTGATATCCCATGGCAAGTAGACCTCAACCTACCCGGGAATATTTCAGCTGGTACTACAAATGTTGTGGCATTAGGCCCAAAGTTGGCGAAGAAGAAGGTAAGTCCATACATGATTATGAATCCTACCCTATTTGCCCTTTGTTGCCAGTGTTCATAAGGGATAGCAATGGCAAACATGAAGACAGTCATGAAGAAAAAACCCATCATTTGGATCGTAAAACGCCCTATAACGTCGATGAAGGCTACAGTGAACCAATATCCAGGGACAGTTCCACATAGCGCGATTAATGTTTGTGCTCTAGCAACCATGTATACTTCACGAATAGCACTCATTTTAGATGCATCTGGAAGCCACCCAATTGAGCTAAAGATGTTGCTTTGAAAAAGGTTCTGACTGTAAAATGCAATGTCAAGTAAAAACCATGTGCTTGTGGTACCAAGAAGACGAAGGCCATATTTTCGTGCAAATTGTGCAGAGAATAGGCCAAATGTGTTCCCGTCATCCTGGACTATTCTTTTAAGCTTGTCTTCCTCACCTTCGAGTTCAAGTTGTAACACCTTGGACATATCCTCGGCAGCCTTTTTAGCGTTCTTTGCCACCAAAGCAGTATACCTAGCAGTCTCAGGTATTTGCATTCGCCAATAGTAGGTCATGGCAGCAGGAATGGCTCCGAAAATCAACACAACTCGCCAAATGTAGTCAGCTTCAGGTGTAAGCGATCCCTCATGATCTTGTTCAAAAGAAGGTGGGTTATACCTATTTTCAAATGCAGATGATACAATAAGTGCCACTGTTCCCCCAGTCAAGATTCCAATTCCTTGCATGGCAAAAACTGTTGCAATGAAGGATCCACGAGTCTTTTTGTTGGCATACTCGGACATAATAATGGCGGATAGAGGATAATCCCCACCAATACCGAACCCAAGCCAAAATCGAAAGAAGCAAAGGGTGGTCATGACACCTTTTGGGGTGCTTCCAAAGGAGAGGCCAGAGGCGATAGAACAAGTTGTCATGAGAAGCAAGGTGATACCATACACTGACTTCCTACCCATTTTGTCGCCGAGCCACCCAAAGAAGAGCTGGCCAGCGAGGGCGCCGCACAAGGCTACACCACTGACAGCAGCAGAGACATTGATGGGTAAGGAGCCTGGTTCTGTAGGGTTAGAAGAAGTGTAGTATATACGGCCAAGGAGCTTGGTGACCACAGAAATGCAGAAAAGATCATAGGCATCTGTGAAAAAGCCCATACCAGCAATGATAATTGTTGTAAAGTGGTACCATTGTGTTTTTGCTACATCAAGTGCCTTCAGAACATTTAACTGTTCTTTTGCCATTTTATGTTCGGTTTTGTTTTCTTTTATACAGTTTCCTGTCAAATAAATTTCGAGTTAGAGATGGTAATTTTATGCATCAAAATCAAAGCTTAACAAAACTTGAAGAAAATGGGCGTAAATTATATGGTGTTGTTTGGTTGCATTTGGAAAGTTACACTTTCTTTGTTTTTGTAATTACTATATATTCTCACTTCATGCAATTGAGTAATATTGTGTGGTTAAGCATATGGAAATGGAATTCCCTCATTTTGTGGATCATGTCAATTGTCAATCAAAACAACCTCTTTCTTTCTATTTTTTTTAGGAAATTAGACTGTCCATGAATATAATGTCAACCAAACAACTACTCCCTTCCTCTTAAAATGATGTCCCTATTTGTAAGTTTGGCACTATTCAAAATAAGTAAAACTTAGCCATTTGGATCTTGATTGATTCATTTCAATGTTTATAGTACGATAATCAAATTTTTATAAATATAATTAACATGGAATAAATATTAATGATACAAAATATAAATTATTACACGTGAGAAGAAGAAATGGGAACATATTTTTGGGATAGATGAAGTAGTAAATGTTCAAAACCTTCTTCCCAGTTGAATATTGTAATATTTCTTAGATCTTACATCAGTGGAGTAATTAATTATAGCGAGTATATATGAAAGCAATACTGGCTGCTTATGTAATTAATTTCATAATTTGATAACAGTGAGCTCTATTAGTTAAATCAGAATTTAATTGGCTGAAACAATGTTTTCATGCTTTACTCTCGACCATAGTATACTCATTGGCTCTCATTAATTCTACAATAATTTGCTTGTGAGTTGTGAGGGAAGCGATACGTCGTATATGAATAAAAAGCCAACTATCTTAACTCACCTAATGATTAATGACTTAATGATATAATATACTCTCTTCGTTTTATATTATTAAGTATTACTTTCATTTGACCGCATATATTATAGTATAAAAATGATCAATTAGATTCGTCTTGAAAAAAATACTATAACAATATTATTTTTTTACTATATTACCAACATAAATTAAGAGTAATTAACGATTAAAGATTGACATCAAATATCGTGCGCACCTTAAATTGTGACTCAGAGTTGTCTAAATGTATATTTTCTAGAGATAAGTAGTAACAAGTTGTTATTGATATTATTATTAAAATTATATAGTGAAAAGTGTAAATATCTAAATATTATAATTTGTATTAAAATACAAGTCAACAGACTACTACTAGTAGTAGACGATACTTTAAACTAAGTATTACTTGGTCTACTTGATGAAACAACATTATAAGCACTTTAGAGGTGAAATTTTCTTACCGCCTACATACTCTCTTATTCCCAAAAGGAACTACCTATAAAGTTGAGTTAGATTAACTTGTATCAAGTTTCGGTCTAATAGGGCTCCTTATCCCCTTACTATAGGCGGATCCAGCGTGGGTTCAGTGGGCTCAACTGAACCCACGAAAATCTGGAGAAAAAAAAGAAGGGAATTCGCGAAAAATAAGAAAAATAAAGGGCTTTTATAGACTTTCCGCACCACCTTAACTTTTGTTTTAAAAGTTTGGCTCAGTGTTGTGCTAGCTTGCAAATCTTTAGCTTTTGTTGGACCACGCGGTACGCAGGTTCGATTCTCTGGAGGACTCTTTTTTGCTTACTTGTTCTCTTCTTTTTGTTTCCATTTAAT
The DNA here is from genome assembly GCF_026745355.1 of Beta vulgaris subsp. vulgaris. NCBI lineage: Eukaryota > Viridiplantae > Streptophyta > Magnoliopsida > Caryophyllales > Amaranthaceae > Beta > Beta vulgaris. The sequence continues at coordinate 52,841,862 of NC_079204.1, read as the reverse complement.
TGGTGGTTTACATTTTCATTTTTTACTCTACTTTTTATATCCCTTTTTTAATTCAACTAAACTACTTTCTAATTTTGTTTGCTTTCTTTTAGTTTTAAGTTTTATGGAGCATTTGTTCATTTATTTTTTGGGGAAAATTCTCAAATAACACCAACTTTTATCCATCTTATAATAATCTTTACTTTACTATTTTCAAAAACACTCAAGTTTAAGTGTACCATATCGAAATAATATGAGCTCTTAAATTTCCTATATACAATGTACCCAAAATATATTTGCTAGTATAAAAAGATAAGAGTTTGGATTAATATGAGAGCCATTCCAAAATGTGAAAACATATACGGGTTAGTCATATTAACTTTTACCTATTTTCAATTATTTTTAGAATCAAAACTAATGTTTGATTATGACTCTATATTATTTTTGAATTTTTGCCTTCCAATTTTTCAGTTTATAAATAGTGAATATGTAGCTACTTGGATTTGTATTTATTCCAAAAGAGTTGGATATAATTATCCTTTTGTAAATCTATATTTTTGAATACTCAAATATATGTTACTGTTGCATAACTGGTAATGCATAAATAGCTTTAATTTAATTTCTCTCGGATTTTCTGAAAGACTCTAAACCCACGTAAGTTAAATCCTGGATCCGCCACGATCTTTTTAAAGAAAAAGTAAACATTACTTCAATTTAGAAGAGACACAAACCTGGTCAGAAGAGTTGCATAACTTGCGTGGGCACAATGGAATAAAAAGGTAGAGGTGAAAGAAATGGAAACTCGGATAGCAGGCTAGCAAGAATTTGATTTGACTATGGTCTATGTATGGGAGTGAAGTTACAAGAAAGCACGACATAAATATTTATATGCAATTGGAACACACAATTTATGTGTAAATCTCCTGCAGCATCTGAAAGGCATATGCTCTTATGAGTCAACCATTTTCCCTCATTTCTAGGCCATTGTAGTCATGTACTACAGCATTTAGTCAACGCTTTAATTTTAAGCTGTTTGTCTTAATTGGATAACTCTAGTATAATAATTACGCAATTCATGTTGATACACCCTCCCTCCCATAATATAATTCTTAGTTCATTTTTGGTGGGTCAAACTTTAAAATATTTGATCGTATATTCTCATTTGTATATATAAAAAACATATTAATGTGGGATCGTATTAGATTCGTCTCAATATATAGTTTCATAATATCAACTTTTTATATTTTTTATTAATACGGAATTGAAGATATTAAAGGTCAAAGTTACGTCTTGCAGTCGGTGTAAAAAAGAAATAAGCACTATACTATGGGACGGAGGGAATAGATACTACATTAACTAATATCTGGTCTTGCATCAGCTGTTTTTGTAGCAAAGTATATATCCATTGGAAAAAACTTTATTTACCTAATGGGTCAACAACCCACTACTAATAGAAATAAATAAATAGTGGGATCCAACTCATCAGTTATAATCGTTTTTTAATGCTCTTTTTCTAGTAGATTAACTACATACTCGATAGATGTAGCATTGCCTATATTGATTGATGCACCTAAAGAACATATCACAGAATCCCAAATTTGTCGTGCCTCGCATAAGACTCCAGTTTAGTGGTTGAGGCCGTTTAATGAATAATGAATAAGCCAACCTTAGACAGAAGTTTATGATTAAAATTCCTCTGTTTAATTAATGCATCATTATTCAATGGCTATAATAAAAAAGGAGCTACTATAATTATTGAAATCTTAATCCTTTATTTTATGTAGACTAATCTTACTCGTTAATATAAATGGACCTTAAAAACATTAAAAAAAAAAATAGAGAAATGGCTAGTTTCAATAAGAAAAATGAAAACAAACATAAGTTGCTTTGTCATCTTCTTTTTAGAGTATTGTTCCTTTATTTCTTAAGATGTTTTGTTATCACCATTAACAAATATTTATGGGATATAAAGCAAATTAATAAGTTCAAATTTTAATATATAAATTTCGTTAGTGTAAAATTTTAATTATAAAGTCAAGCAGATGAATGGCGTGAATGTAATATTAAAAATAAATGTTTAAATCAGACAAATTATAATGGCTACAATTTTTGTTTAGCCATTATAAAATTATCCTTAATTATTTATTGGTAAGATAATAACTTTTATTTTCAATATCTATCAAACCACGACTTTGATTGTTAAAGCCGTTAATTATTTATAAAATATACAAAGTCGAATAGTTTCAATTCTGGAGAACAAAGAAAGTGTAAAATAATAAAATCCCTAAGTGTTGCATTGGCTCTGTTCGGGAAAATATTTTAGTTACCTTTAATGATAAGGTGCTAACATATTTTGGGTGCTAAAATGATTAGTAGTGTTTGGGAGTACCTAAAATAAAATTCCAGGTGGCTAAAATGACTTAAATAATAAGTTAAAAATTTTACCTTTTCAAATCAGGTGACTGAAATTTTGAAAAATCTTTCCAAAATTTTAACTAATTTTGCCAAAATAATTTATCAACTTAATCAACTAATTTTGCCAGACAATTAAACTAATCAGTTACCTTACCAATTTCAATACCTTATTAGTTTCAAAATTATCTTATCAATTTCAGTTTATTTTCAGTTAGTAATGCCAAAAAGAAACATTATAATAGATCTCAAATCTTTTGTCCTATAATTTGAATATCACCTGCTACATGCCACTTTTTATTATAATTGGTTGAATATACTTTGTTCTATGATTTTAAATCTAACAAAAAAGTTGTTGGCCATAGTAATAATACCAACCAACACGATAAGGTAGCACAAAAATCATAAACAAAAAAGTCTATGAATGTACGTTTTCATTATTGTAATAAGAAAGATATGACATATGAGCCTCCTTTTCTTTCCTATAATATTTCACTCGTGATGTAATTAAATCTAATATAAATAAGTGCATATTGGGTATAATATTTTTACACCGTCATTATTGTGTAACATGCATAATGAAATACACTTTACTAAGAATGACATGGACTACATAAATAATGATATGAATCTCATGTTATTTTGACATTTACTTCATGTCATTGGAGTTCTTTTTACAGAAAAAGTGGTGATTTGTAACAGTTTACAGTTACACGCAAGAATTTGTGAATAAAAAATAGGTTCAGATGCATAGCCACATGTCTCTTTATTTTAAGAATCAAGGATTCAAGGTCGGTCTAATTATTTGGAAGCTCTCCGTCCATCCTCATGACAATTGACAAGGGTTATGATTCTTGCCCCTTGGAGAACGGGATCCTCAAATTTACGCAGTCTTCACTTGTACATGAGATATTGATCTTAACTTTAAAAAAAACCATAATAATATGCACATCTTTATTCTTGTGGGAGTTTCTCTCGCATAGATATATTACTAGTTCCTAAATAATACACGAAGGGAATATACAGTAATACAATCTTTAGTTTATGATCCATCATGAAACATGAAATCAGTGTGAAAAGGTTGTCAAAATCGCGATTCTACTTTAAATCGGAAGGGCGTGTCAGAATCGGATCGTAAAATCGTAAGATTCTACGAATTTTGCAGGAATAAGATTCTATATAAATATATAAACTATTTACCTATTTTTTCAATGAACAACACTAAAAATTCAATTTTATGCGTAATGGTATCAATATGAGATGAAAAAAGACACTATCAATAAATTAAAGTTGAACAAAATACAAACATACAGTAAAATTAAAGTTGAACAAAATACAAACACAATAGTTGTCCTTAATTTTAAAAAAGTACTCAATTTAAATTAATAATATTCATTAATCATTAAATCCAAAGCTCCCATCGTCGACATCATCACTCCCATTGGTAGTTCTCGTGGTATTGCCCCATTTCATCACCATAATCATCAATACATCCAAATCAATATCATTTGAATCAAATGTTGTTGCAACTTCATCATCATCACTTAGCATTTGAACTTCAACATTCTCATCTACATATAGAGGAAAAAAAAGAGAAGTAGAAGATTAGATTTGCAATGTTATTTAATAAAGGGGAAGAAAGTTAGGGAACAAAGCATACTTTGAGATCCATTTAACTTCGTACTGATGCCTTCATCTCCATTTTGCACAGCTCTTGCAAGTCTCCTAGATGCTCTATCAAGAGCACCTAACCATGTGTTGGTAGCTGGAAGAACAGGTTCTTCAATTTCAGTTATTCACTCATCATCTGAAGGCAAGTCATCCAAAACTATTGGTTGTTGTATTATGGACTTGCTTGCTCGTATGTCATATCTCCTTTTTAATTTCAGATTGTACATCACGAACACTAGATCATTCATCTTTTTCTGATGTAATCGATTTCTTTTCTTAGTGTAGACCTAAATCACATCAACAAACATTAAATAATGGGAAAATTCCTCAGCTACCCCTGAGGTTTGAAGTAATTCCCAAATTACCCCCCACATTTGGGGAATTCCTCAGATACCCCTGAGGTTTGTGTTTGGGCTCAAAATACCCTTACTATGGACGGAACCCTAACGTCGTTAGGTTTTCCCTCTCTCTCTCCCCAATTTTCTCTCTCATCCCATTCCCCTACCCACTGCCAACCCCCCTCCCCCAGCCGGCGACCAACAGTCGACGACCACCACCCACTTCGGCGCCGGTGACCCTACCCTCTTCCCTTCGCCGGACTAAAGAGCGGCACCCCCGACGACCCCACCCTCTTCTCTTCGCCGGCCAGAACAGTAGCACCTCCCCACGACCCCACCCTATCCCTTTCCCCCACCCTCGACACCCCACCCTAGCCCTCCCCTTCCCCATTCTCGATTCCCCCACCCCACCCACCCCGACACCACCCCCTCCCCCCTTCCGTGTCTCCCATCATGAGTCGACCCCCTCCTCTTCCCCACCCAGATACGCCGCCCCCAAACCTTTTTAACTCACCCTCAAAACCACCCTAGGCACCACTCTAGGCTGCGGTTCTGCTATTCTGGCTGGCGCCAACGTCGAGGGTAAGGGAATCGGGAATGGGGAAAGGAGGGGGTAGGTCGCCGGCGCCGGAGTGAGGGGGGTTTGGTAGTAGGTGGCAGAATGAGAGGAGAGAGAAAATTGGGGAGAGAGAAAGAAAACCATACGGCGTTAGGGTTCCGTCCATATTAAGGGCATCTTGAGCCCAAACACAAACCTCAAGGGTTTCTAAGGAATTCCCCAAATGTGGGGGGTAATTTGGGTATTACGCCAAACCTCAGGGGTACCTGGGGAATTTTTCCTTAAATAATTTGTAATTTAACCAAAATCATAAGTTCTATAAAATAGGATAGATCATTAATATACCATCTCGAAGGCACTCCAATTTCGCTCACAACCAGGAGAACTGCAAGTCAAGCTCAAGATCCTAATTGCAAACCTTTTCAACTCTGGACATTCGTCCCCATATGAATCCCACCAATCGGCTACACAAAGATAATTACATAAATATGCTTGGAAAATAACTATAAATTTCAAAAACTAATAATAAAATGAAAAAAAATGCACCTGGAGTTTTTTTTTGTCCTGGTCATCACAACAGTAGGCAACCCAAAGAGTCCTTTGGCATTTTTAAAAGCATCCATTTGTAGATCAATAAGCATTCTTTCATCAGGATCAAGGACCATTCTTTGTAAACAATTATACAAACCGATTTTAATGTCTGCACTAACTTGAAAATCAGCACTATATTGAAATTGTGGATTCAAAAAGTACGCAGCAGCATGTAAAGGTCTATGTAGTTGATCCACCCAACGCTCATCAACAATCTCTAAAATAGGTTTATAGCTACATGGAAGAAAACACAAATAAGCTTAACAAAGTCAATAACTAGCTACATGGAAGAATACACAAATAAGCTAAAAAAAAAACGTATTTTTTCTCAACATTGTTGAAATTTGTTTTGATTTGATTTTTCGCTTGTGCCATTGCTTCATATATGAATCCCATTGCAGGGTTCTCATCGGAATCCACCATGCGAAGAATTTTCACAAGTGGCAAGGCTCCCTTTAAACATGTTAGAACACTTTGCCAAAATCCACGAGTATCCAAGACAATTCTTTGGATTTTTTTCCCTTCAACAGTTGAAGTAAACTTGCTTGATTTCCACTTATTAGATGCAAAAAGAGCTAATAATGACCCTTTATTCTCATTTAAGCACCTTAATGTCAAGTAAGAAGTTGCAAATCGTGTTACACCGGGTCTAATTAGCTCTCTACCCTTAGTACTTTCTCTCATCCAAGTAAGCAACAAAGTCCTAGAATATATGTATGTCGTTATTTTCCTAGCCTTTGCAATTGTCACATTGTGAACCTTAATCTTTTACTCTAAATCCTCTAGCATTAGATCAATGCAATGGGCAACACATGGAGTCCAGTATAACCTTGTTCTTTTCTCCATTAACTTTTCTCCAGCAGCCTTATAATTGGCAGCATTGTCAGTGACAACCTGAACTACATTCTCCTCACCAACTTGCTCTACAACAACATCTAACATCTCAAGGACTTTGTCTGTTGTCTTAGATATGTCTGATGTATCTATAGATGACAGAAACACAGTCCCCTTAGGGCTATTCCCTAAGAAATTACAAATAGAACGCCTTTTTCTATCACTCCAACCATCAAACATAATAGTACAACCAGTTTTTTTCCATTCTTGTTTGAACTCATCAAGCATGACCATGACATTAGTCACTTCTTTATCTAGGAATGTGACCCTTCTTTCATGATAACTAGGAGGTTTAAGACCAACTCCAAACTTAGCAATCTTTTCAATCATGGTTGGAAATTCAAGATTATTGACAACATTAAAGGGAATAGCACTTGTATAAAAAAAAACGAGCAATTTGTTGGCAAACTTCCTCTCTTTCTTCCTTTTTAAATTTCTGATTAAGTATTGTTTGCAATCCTGCCTTACTTCTACCCACAAAAGAATACATAGTACCCCTTCCTCTTTGAAACTGAAAATGTTCTTCTTCCTCTCCAATGTCATTAAGTTTGTTTTTTTTTTCTATTAGACTTCTCCACATTAGCCTCTAATAGTTGCATAAATTTATGTTTAACATCATCAGGAACTTGCAAGCAAGCTTCCACATTAAAACGAGTCCCAACAAGATGATGTTTGGGTCTGAAAATACCACCACCACGCACAACACCACAATATTTGCATCTTACCTTTGTAGGATCACCATCTGCCTCTGTACCGTGCTCCCATCTAGGGTCTGTTCTATTACCAGCAACATTTTTTCTCTTTTTCCTAGAACTTGAAGCAGAGCTTGACATGTTTCTACAAATGATTCAATAGAAGGAAGTTAATTCAGTACTAAATTATTCGAAAATTACCGGAAAAAAAAAATAGAAAACTAAATTATCAATTAAAAATATAAAACAACTATTGATGAGACAGAAAGAAATAGATAATACACAACAAAAAATCGAAAATAATTACCTGGAGTGGACGAGTGGTAGCTGAATCTGAAGATTTGAAGAACACAATGCAAGAACTCAAGAACCGAAGGAGAGAGAGAGAATTGGCAGCGTGTTATTTTCAAGTGAGTTTACTGTGGAATTGGCTGTATTTACTGAGCAGCGGCAGCGTGCATGTTTGATGAGGGTGAGAAAATGGGCTTGGCCCAATGTTTTATAAATCCCCAGCTACAAGAATTGGGCTAAAAAGAGAATAGTTAAAATCGGTTTTAAATCGCGATTTTAGCGATTCTAACCGATTTTAATGATTCTACTTGTGATTTTTTTTAAAAACGATTCTGTATGCGATTTAAATCTTTTAGCGAAAATTGAATCGTAAAATCGTACGATTTTACGATTCAAATCGCGATTTTGACAACCTTGAGTGTGATCATACATATAATTTTAAACCCATTCTGATTATCCATACATTAGCTAGGAAGATCAACCCAAGTGTTAAACTCTATCGGTGTTAACCTAAGTCAATATCAGGGGAATTTGATCACATATAAGACATAAGCTAATTCGTTTTAGATGGAGTAGCCCATCAATCTTATAACTATATTAGTAATTCTCTCTTTGATTCTTTAATGTGGAACAACTAATTTAAACTTATATGTGCGATATACTTTTAAATGTAAGCATATAGAGATTTTGTGGTTAAGAAACTCTCAATGATTTGTCTTGTTTTCAGCCCGTTTATCATTATATCAGTTGTAGGGATCTCATATTGTTGGGTTGTTAGCTATTATTTCTTTTTCCTTATTTATTTTATTCCTCCTCTGTTATTTTAGGAAGGTGGTTCGAGTTGCTTTTGTTGATAAGTGGTATATATGTCTTTCTTTGTAATAAGATTGATTTGACTTTCTAAATCAGAAATTAGAGAATTTTTCTCTCTTACTTTCCTTTCTCTCTCTTCTTCTTTCACTCCATTTACTTTATGTTCACATATACTTTCTCCGTAACAAAATAGATGTCACACTTTTCAAAACACACTTTTGTAGGCAAATTTTTGAAGAGGATAGAGATAGAGAGAAAGAAAAAAAAAGACACGTGTGATAGGAGAGAGATAGAGAAAGATTGTTGCCTACAAAAAGAAAATGTGACATCTATTTTGTTACAACCATATTTAAAAAGTGTAATATCTATTTTGATTTGGAGAAAGTAGGAAATATGTGTTGTCATTGAAATTGAAATTCATGGTCAACAAATCACTATAGTCATTAAACTGACATGGAAAAGTATAAATGTAGCATAAAAATTTGAGTTCAGCCCGAGATAGTTGATAAGTGTGTTTCAAACGTACTTTATGGACTCCTTTTAGCTCATTTTGATCATCTTTCTTCCCTTTCTTCCCTCTTTATTCTCCATTTTCCCTTCTATATCATTCACTTGATCATACTTGATCATAGTGATTTTTGCTAGATTTTTAGTCATTTTTGACCGAATTTCTAGTACATTTGCTTTCACCTTGTTTTGCCATGTTCTTGATATAGGTGAAACTACTAAGATGGCTACGATTTGTAAAGTTGGAAAAGGTAGCAATGAAAACAAAGACACATTGATAAATGGTGCACTTGCACCATTCCCCATGTCCGCTCGCACAAAGGAGCACATTGCACAATGAAATCTTGAACATAGAAATTCAAATGGACATAACTTTCAAACCACAAATCGGATGAAGGTAATTCTAGTTGGAGGTGAAATATCGTTTCGATATCTTTCCAACGACTGGTCATAAGCTTGATTTGGATATAAAACGAAGAAGTTATGCTCGTTTTAAGTTGAACTGTCCGGTTTGAGGCAGAAGGGTTTGGTGCGCCCGCACCTGTTTTTGGTGCGCCGCACCTCTGTTTGGTGCGCCCGCACCTCATCTTGGTGCGCCCGCACCAGTCGTTTCCGGAAAATGAAGCTCGTGGCTTCATTAAACGAGTTTTTGTTTTATTTCGAGAATCACGCTTTATTCTAGTTTTCACACAGTATTTTAGGGTTTTGTATTAGAGAGAAAAGACTTGAGTTTCATTGGTAATTGAGATTAGAGATCATAGTTTGTGATTCGATTTACATTCAAGGTACTTTTTATTCAATTCAATTCAAAGTTTTAGTTTTTATTTCATTCTCTTGGTATTGTTTATGTTCTATATTATTTAAGATCTTCATTCTCTTAGTTTATGAATCGCGATTTTCATTAGTTTAATCATTTCTTAATCATGTTTAGCCTTAGATTAGTCATAGATTTTAGTTTAATTGCTTAAACTCCATGATTAGTGAGTAGTAATTTCATATCTAGGGTTAGGGTGAAAGTATGAATTAGGGTTTTAAATATGTTGTTGATGTGATTGTGATGATGGAGAAGTTTATGCATTGATCTTGGTGTTTTGAGACCTTAGGATAGATATTGATCACATTTATACTTGGTATTTTGATTTCAAATGTTCTTAAATCGGATTTTGAACTCTTTTATCATCCCCAAGAATCAACTTAATTTCCATACCAAGATATTGGATGGAAATTAAGGGGATCCTTCATTAGGGGTTTTCCAAACTTATCGAATCTCTTAATCAATTAACTAAAGACCATTCGAGAGAGGATTTAGTTGATAGATTAAGCGATTACTCTTGAGGACCATTCGAGAGAGGACTCAAGTATTTTAGAGGAGAACTAAACCTTGCATAATCGTCTTTGTTGCTTCACAATCGCATTAACAATCATCATCCGTTCTTATTATACTAGTAGCCTTAACTCTAGTGTCTTTTATTTGATATTTAAACTCGTATTAGTTGCTTGTTCTTGTTATTAGTTAGTCTTAATTGATACCAAAACTCTTTCAAACCCCCAAAAACTTCTTCAATTAGGCGTCTAGACTTGTTAGACTTTAACCAATCCCTGTTTCCCTGTGGATCGACCCTTGACTTGCCCTTACTATTCTCTTAGTAATTGCTTGTTAGGACTAAATATTGTTTGGAAAGCGGTTCTTAGTGCCTTAACGACACACTAAAAACCTCTTATCAAAATGGCGCCGTTGCCGGGGAAATTGTGCTATTGATTGAAGTTTTTTTAGTTTAGTTTGCTTAATTGATTTTTTTTTTTTTTTTGCTTTTCTTTACTGGTTTTTTTTATCTTGTCTTTATTTTATGTGGTAAGTGTTGTTTATATGAGTCTAGGGTTTTGTACATAATTTTTTTTTTATAATTTTTTTTTAAAGAGAATTCCAAAAAATGACAAACTTCTTTTTTCCTCAATATGAGGATGAACCATTTTGGAATTATTATCAGAGATTTGAGAACACTCTTCTAATTAAGTATAGACTTGAGATTTGGGAGATGTGTGAGGTGATATATGATGGTTTGAATATGCATACAAGAGAAATTGTGGAGTCTATGTTTAATGGTGAATTTCGATCCCAACACTTTGATGAAGCATGGAGTTTTTTTGGGTGGTTTTCTAGAAATACTTATGAGTGGGACCATGGAAATACCACTTTCTCAAATTTAGAAGATGTATCTAGCTGTGAACGCCATGTTTATTCTGAAATTCTTAATTCACTTAAAGAAAATATGGCATTGTTAAAGAGATGTGATTCTATGATGGACAACATTGTCGAATCTAGCAAAATATCAATTGAAACATTGGGTCAAATTATCAATAATCAAAATCACTCTTGTATGACCATAACTAATAATGAAGATGATGATGATTGGGATATGGATGAGAATCCCATAGTAGAGGAATCATTTGTTGAGAAAGCTTGCACTATAAAGTCTAATGATGTTGAAAAAGTAGTTGATGAGACTTTTGTTTCTACTCGTTCTCTTCATATTCCTTTTTCAAGAAAATCGACTAGTTCCTTCCTTTCCCATCTTATTCCCTCGCCTCAAAGTTTCACCATTGGAAGAGCCTTTGACCTCTTTAAACCTTCACAATACCCAAATGAAAGTCATCGAGGACATGACCAAGCTTAAAATTTGCAAGAAGGATCATCAAAGGGAGAACTCATTGTTTTCTTCTTTTTATGTGAATTTTAATGTTTGTTCTTCATACTTTTCAGGATTCTCTTGGAAATTTCATTATTTCCGGCACTCATTACTTGGCAAGCATATAGATGCATTGAAATTTGTGCATGCTCTTTATCTATATCATACCTATTTGATCCATTGTGAAATGTTTGCTAATGCTTATGACAAACTATTGAGAGCTTTTTCAAATTATTTAGTGGTGAGGTCTAGCTAATTATCCTAAAAGAGTTTTTTTGGCAGGTATGTTGAGACCTTTCTCCTTATTTTACTTGGTTAGGATTTTTGCTTGATTTTCTGCCTTTACCTCATCCCTTACTTTCTCTTTGCTTGTATACTCCGAGGACGGAGTTTGTATTAAGCTTGGGGGAGTTAGCATGTGTTCTCTCCATCTCAACATTTTTTTTTCTCCTTTTTTCATTTAGGTTCTTTTTAGTGCTTTTGCATGTTAGGTTTGCATAAAAAAACACAATTTTTTTTTTATTTTTTTTTGTCTGCATTTAGGATAGCTTGGTTGCATGCATGATTTGTGGCTAAAAGTGTTCATGACTTGATTGGAAGACCTTCTCTACATTAGACTGATGATTTTGGAAGCCCTGTTGTGACTTTAAGCGTCTCTTGAAAACAATAACTTTTGGTAGAGTCTCTTTGAAATTAGGCGAGTTGGATGAATGGATTGCCTTGCCCCTTGTGCGACGAATCCCGAAGGAGGGCCAAGAACCTCGTAAGACTCACTCACAACCCTCACCATTGATCGCCTAACTTGTGACTTGCATTTTAGCTCCCCAAGATTACATAAGAACGAGCCTCTAGAAGAATGATTTAGGGCGTTTCTTTTGCTAGTAATAGGAGCTACAAAACCAAAAGCTTGAATACCTGCATAATATCCACTTCTCAACCCATCTGAGCCTTTCTATCCTATTTTTGCTTAACCCACATAATGAGTCATAGCCAAACTTTCCCCAAAGTGGAGTGCATATCTAATTTATGTTGAGTTGAGTTGTTATGGTACTAAGTCTTGGTTGAAAGTGAGTTAATGTGCTTGTATGGTCACAAAAGTAAAAGAAAAAAAAATTTGTGAAAAAGAAAGACAAAAGAAATAAAAGAAAGAAAGATCAAATTGATGAGAAAAATGAAAAAGTTCACAAAGTGAAAAAGAAACAAGTGAAATTCAAGGTTATGTGTGAGATTTCTTTAATTGAGATTGGTGTTAGGACTAGCTTGGGGGAGTATTTACCCCTAGTTTGTACTCCACTTACCCTTTTTGCACCACATTCCTAGAATATAATCCACACCCCTAACATAGCCCCGTTACAACCTTAACAAAGTCCCTTTTGACTTCTAGTTTGGACTTGGTCTATTTAGTAGTGGCGGGCGAGATTTTGTGCAAGTCATGATGAGGGTCATCAAAACATGGTAGAGGCGAGCAATTATGGTTGAGCATCCCTAGGGAGGAGTCAAACTTGGGTCTTGGAAGTGGAGAAGAGTGAGAAATCATTCTTGGAAAGCTTTCTTTCAAAAAGACTCGGTTGATCGGTGGATTGAGCCCTTAGAGTCACTCTTGTGCTTCCTAATCATCAGCCCTCTTGTGTTTGGTTGGTCTCCTAAATCTTGCTATGAACTCATTTAGCTTGCATGTCATGTTTGTAACCTTGCATTTAGAGCATATAGGTTAGTTTGTTGCATGTTTCCCTTTTCTATTTATTCTCTTTTTCTTCTTCTTTCCTTCATTCTCACTCTTGGTTTACTTGAGGACAAGCAAAACGCTAAGCTTGGGGGAGTTTGATAAGTGTGTTTCAAACGTACTTTATGGACTCCTTTTAGCTCATTTTGATCATCTTTCTTCCCTTTCTTCCCTCTTTATTCTCCATTTTCCCTTCTATATCATTCACTTGATCATACTTGATCATAGTGATATTTTGCTAGATTTTTAGTCATTTTTGACCGAATTTCTAGTACATTTGCTTTCACCTTGTTTTGCCATGTTCTTGATATAGGTGAAACTACTAAGATGGCTACGATTTGTAAAGTTGGAAAAGGTAGCAATGAAAACAAAGAACACATTGATAAATGGTGCACTTGCACCATTCCCCATGTCCGCTCGCACAAAGGAGCACATTGCACAATGAAATCTTGAACATAGAAATTCAAATGGACATAACTTTCAAACCACAAATCGGATGAAGGTAATTCTAGTTGGAGGTGAAATATCGTTTCGATTCTTTCCAACGACTGGTCATAAGCTTGATTTGGATATAAAACGAAGAAGTTATGCTCGTTTTAAGTTGAACTGTCCGGTTTGAGGCAGAAGGGTTTGGTGCGCCCGCACCTGTTTTTGGTGCGCCCGCACCTCTGTTTGGTGCGCCCGCACCTCATCTTGGTGCGCCCGCACCAGTCGTTTCCGGAAAATGAAGCTCGTGGCTTCATTAAACGAGTTTTTGTTTTATTTCGAGAACTCACGCTTTATTCTAGTTTTCACACAGTATTTTAGGGTTTTGTATTAGAGAGAAAAGACTTGAGTTTTCATTGGTAATTGAGATTAGAGATCATAGTTTGTGATTCGATTTACATTCAAGGTACTTTTTATTCAATTCAATTCAAAGTTTTAGTTTTTATTTCATTCTCTTGGTGTTTGTTTATGTTCTCATATTATTTAAGATCTTCATTCTCTTAGTTTATGAATCGCGATTTTCATTAGTTTAATCATTTATTAATCATGTTTAGCCTTAGATTAGTCATAGATTTTATGTTTAATTGCTTAAACTCCATGATTAGTGAGTAATTTCATATCTAGGGTTAGGGTGAAAGTATGAATTAGGGTTTTAAATATGTTGTTGATGTGATTGTGATGAATGAGAAGTTTATGCATTGATCTTGGTGTTTTGAGACCTTAGGATAGATATTGATCACATTTATACTTGGGTATTTTGATTTCAAATGTTCTTAAATCGGATTTTGAACTCTTTTATCATCCCCAAGAATCAACTTAATTTCCATACCAAGATATTGGATGGAAATTAAGGGGATCCTTCATTAGGGGTTTTCCAAACTTATCGAATCTCTTAATCAATTAACTAAAGACCATTCGAGAGAGGATTTAGTTGATAGATTAAGCGATTACTCTTGAGGACCATTCGAGAGAGGACTCAAGTATTTTAGAGGAGAACTAAACCTTGCATAATCGTCTTTGTTGCTTCACAATCGCATTAACAATCATCATCCGTTCTTATTTATACTAGTAGCCTTAACTCTAGTGTCTTTTATTTGATATTTAAACTCGTATTAGTTGCTTGTTCTTGTTATTAGTTAGTCTTAATTGATACCAAAACTCTTTCAAACCCCCCAAAAAAACTTCTTCAATTAGGCAGTCTAGACTTGTTAGACTTTAACCAATCCCTGTTTCCCTGTGGATCGACCCTTGACTTGCCCTTACTATTCTCTTAGTAATTGCTTGTTAGGACTACAAATATTGTTTGGAAAGCGGTTCTTAGTGCCTTAACGACACACTAAAAACCTCATACCAATAGTCCAATATGTTGGTATGAGGTGTAGGATGAGCATCCTACACCAGCTCCAAAACGCAAGGCAAGAAGAATGAAACGCACCATTCAACATGCAAAAAGTAATTGATTTGACAGCCAATGTACATTCCCATTACATCCAGTGTACATGTCGAAAATTCAAAAAGTAACTGATTTGACAGTTACTGTTCACCATTTAACAACTGATTTGATGTCAACCGCCATCATTTCCCCCCACATACTGTTCACCACTTCTCTCTTTTCCACACTCAACCTCCTTGTACATTCTTGGCTTTCGTGGTTGTTCATTAACAAAATCAAGATGTACAATGACAGCCCCCAAGCTGAAAGTAACCCAGTTCCTGAAGCTGATGTCAAGTGAGTAATTTGCAATCTTTGTACACTGGTGTGTTGATATTTGTTCACTAATGAAATTCAATATGTACAATTACAGTCCTATACCTCATAGTGCTCCAGGTGCCACAATTCAAAGTGATGAAATTCAATATGTTCACTGGATACGAGTCAATGTACAATATTATTTATTGAATATTCACTGGTTATGACTCAATGTACAATGTTATAGTAAGATTAAATAAGAAAAAATCACAATGTACACTGATGGTCATTACTTTGATCACTGAAAATTCCCAAATGTACACTCGTATATTATTGTACACCAAACCATATGCATTTGTACATTAAAAAAAATTATTTCAGCAAATAAATGAGAGAGAAAGAGAGTGAATGAGTGAGTGATGAGAGAGAAAGAGCTGACCCACTTTCAAAAATACTGCCAAAAGCCATCCAAATTTTGGCTCCCCTAAAACCATCAAACGACGTCATTTTGGGCAAGGTGTAGGATGCTCATCCTACACCTCGGTGCAGGATCTAATTTGCGGAGATAGTCATTAGGGACCTAGGGTAAACGAGCCTCGATGTTAGTGACATGATCATATCATATTATCATGTCATTTGTATGAACACCCTGTGTCCCAGTTTTAAATTGGCAATTTAATTCGAATACGATCTAAAAATATCTGAATCAAATATGATAAAATGAATTTTTTCTCCTAACTAGCTTAAAATTTTCATTTAGAGGAGATATACAAAAAATATCATGTGCTTACCAGGTAGTAGATTTCTAAAGTTTGCAAACAAAAAATTTTGGAAGATAAGATCTTATGCTTCCTCCGTTTCTAAATAAGTGCAACATTTGCATAGTGTTTACTATTCACAGTTTAAACTTTAATTAGCTTTGGTGATTTACATTTTAGGAAAAACATAGTCATGTGGGACTTGTTAGATCGTCTGAATGTGAATTTTTTTAATATCAAATTTTTATAATTTTTACTTATTGATAATTGAAGATATTATTAATGGTTAAAATAATGCATTGACAAACGTGAAAACAAGAAGTGTTGCACTTATTTAGAAACGGAGGAAGTGTTAGATTAGATATCCAAACCTAGCTTGTCTTCCAATTTTATTTTATTTTCCCTTTTCTAGCGGAATCTAGCTTGTCTTATTGAAATAGATGTAGACATGTACAAGGATGATCACCCATACTGTAATTAATTGATTTTCATCAAAATTCTGGTTCTCTCTTCACAGGGCACATCCCCATTCCCTTTTCCCTACACCATCCACTATCCTAGTTGTTTGGGAGCCGCCTCCTATCAACTCCTTCAAACTCAACTTCGATATGGTTCCGTTAGATGTTTTTCGGTAGCATCTGGAGTCGTCATCCGCAACCACTTGGGCAACCTCATCCACGCTCGCGCTTTCAATATTGGTTCTACTTCAGCATTCATTGTCGAAGTTGGTGCTCTTCACCAAGGCATTCTCCTCGTCATTCAGCGTGACATCGGAATATTATCATAGAAGGCGATAATCTTCTGGTCATCAATGCAGTCAAATGTATGAGAGCTCCTTCATGTCAAATAGTTAATATCACGAAGGACATCAAGCTTCTTCTTAACCAGTTCGATAGTTGGCAGCTCACCCATATTTTTTGAGAAGCTAATCGTGCGGCCTATTGGATTATTAACGTTGGTAATCTAGTTACATCTTCTTTTATGGTCGCTCCTTTTAATAATTTTGTACTTTTTTCTATCCTTGTAACTGATGCATTAGAAGTTCCCTCGGGTAGAGCATCTCCTGCTGCTATTTATCATACCAAATCAAAAAAAAGTGTTTGATGTATATCCCAGTGTTACGAGTCACGTATATGTCAATATTCACCCTTTTAGTAAGGAAAGGCAATATCAATCACCTAAGTGTCAATATTTTTTCTTTTTGATGGGGACCTTGTTCAACACCAATTCTTTAATACACTTAGTATTCAATTATACCCATCTACAGTAGGTGAGTAGTAATTTTAAAGCATAATTGAAACTGGGTGTTCAATTATCGTAAATTGGCACGCAACAGTGATGTCAATCATTCATAGCCTTCAATTTGTAATTCTGTTTTTTGTGTTCTATTTTTATTTCTTTTACTACTAATGCATTTTATTACTTTTGTGGATCCCAAAACCTGCACTTCTGTTATTGTTTTTTGATTTTTTTCACTTCTCTATTTATTAATTGATAGGCGTGTCGCGCACCTAACAAAAATAAATAACCTAATTAATCCTCCTAACCAGAGAGAAAGTTGTTCTATGATTAACCCTTAAATAATGGTAAGACTAAAGGAGATTAATATCAATGATCGTCGAATCAACTATACTAATCAATATATAAATAGAAGACTCTACAATTAAGTATCCCCACTAGCACGATGTAATACAAAATAATTCCTACCCCAAACTAATCAATTAAATGTTCACAAGGAAAAGTCCACCCTATAAAGTACCATAGACCTCTCCCGAGTATCTATGGCCTCTCTAATATGCATTCAAGCCTACTCCCGTGGAATTATGCAAATTAAAGACATTAAACGCGGTATTTTAACTTCCTAACAATCCATTTTACCTACTCCCATGGAGAACTTCGTGTCCTTAATTGAAATACTCAAATCCATCAAAATCCAACTTCCGTTGTGATCAAGACAATGGAATTAGAATAATACTAGTTATCCCTAATCTAGTATGGGAATATGCACAATCAATTAAGCAAGAACAATTAACAATTAATATGAGAATTTAAAGAAACAATTATGAATTAAATCATACTAGGGTTCAACTTAGCCATAGATAAAAGGAACTACTCAAGCATAATTGAAATAAATAAATAAACTAGAGAGCAATAGTTAAAGTTCATAATAGAAAACAAAGAGAAAAGAAGAAGAGAATAAGTACTTGAATTAATGGAAGAAAGATAGAGTCTTGGAGAACAATGAAGATCTACAAGTTTCTCTCTCTAACTTCTCTCTAAAAATCCTAAAAAAGTGTTTACAATAGACTCCCCCTCAAAATAAAGTTTAAAGTACTATTTATAAGCTAAGAATAATATGAACCGACATAAGTTAGGTCACACGAAAAATACGACACTACAGCAGGTTGCACGGGCGTGCAAGTTCATGCACGATTGAGCGGAATCTCGCTCGGTCGTGCGTGCAGGGCAGAAGCTTTCGTGCCTTTTCATTGCAGGTCGCACAGGCGTGCATAAATCCGCACATGCGTGCATAAATCCGCACAGGTGTGCAAGCGAAACAGAGGTTTTTGCTGAACTTTGAACAGGTATAACTTTTGTTCCAGAGCTTTGTTTTGTACATGTAATATATCGTTGGAAAGCTATTCAAGTCTAGTTTCCAACCCAATTGGAATCACTTTATTATCATTTTTTTTATCAAAAGTTATGGATATAATGGTGCAGAGGTGTCATATTTCACACAAGTGCATGAAGTCCTTTGTATCTTCTTCAATTCCAATCCGTTTTGAGCACATGATATATCGTTTTGATGGTAATACAAGTGCCTTAATCATCATGTCTTTAAAAAGGAGTCCAAAGTACCTGAAATTATATCAAAACATCAAACAACCCGTGAAAGCATTGTAGCTTATAAAAAAGGACCTAAATATGCAGAAATGCAATGTAAATGCTCTAATGCTACATGAAAATGCACCCTAATATGCCTATAAATGATGTTAGAATATGCACTTATCATTAATCCCTCCAGTCTTTATTTGTTTACCCGTATTCCTTTTTGGGATGTTCCTTATTAGTTTACCCCTTTCTTTTGTTTCTATTTTTGGAATGGGACCACTAGATTTTCATCACACATACATTTAATTTTAATATAAAATAATAATTTCTCTTTTTTTCTATGACCCACAACATTATTTCTCCTAAAACTCTGTGTAAAATAAAAGGGTAAACCAATAAAGATCGGAGGGAGTATGTCCGAAATCTTGTTGCGAATGGAACTTTGATTATATTTAGGAAACCCTTAAATATTTACTAAGTAACTTCAACTAGTTTTAGGTTCTCTATGATTTAATATAGGTTAATTTTTTGACCAATTTACAACAACTTAAATATTTTAAGAAAAATTTATGGTAATTTCTATTTTTAGGGTAACTTTAATTGGTTATTTTTAGAATAAACTTATATATTTTATGGGTAACTTAAATAACATTAAGTTATTTTTAGGCTAATGTTATAAAACCAAAAGGTTCATTTGTTACCTTCCATAGTCAATATTCTTGAAAAAAAAAACTATCTTTTAGAAATATTCTTTCAAAAAACTATCTTATATATATAACAAATTTCTTTCAGTATACAACTATTTTACCGCAAATAGGATTTAATTACTAATAATTGAGTCAACGTGGATTGCTTTTCTTTTTTTTCCCTCTCGTTTCTCTCCTCTTTTCAATCTAGCCCACCGGCAGCAACACCTACGACGATTGTCATTTATTCATTAATATCAAATAAACTTAAAATGATAGTATATTGAAAGGAATTTGTTATATAAGTTAGTTTTTTGAAATAAAATTTTTAAAAGTTAGTTTTTTGAAAAAAGTAAATTTGTTTTTTTGAAATTTCGCCTTTGCTTAGATTTTCTCAAATGTTTGTATTGTTCCTCAGCAGCTGATAAAAATATCATTTTTCAGGTTGCTCGCAATTGTAATGAGGTGGAAAGAAGAGTTCTAGTTCAGTAAAAATACCATTTTTTTTTGTTATCAATAATGACTTTGAATTGCCAAAAAAATATGTAAATAATATTTATGATTGTTACATTTTAGTATAAAGTTTTGACTTTTTTAAAACAAGCGATTACAAATAAGACCAACGATGTTGTAAAATTTTCTTTCAGAAAGTTCAGAAAAAGTGTTAAATTGTCCCAAAAACAACCAGAGAAAATAAACGTATATTTTTTGTTTTGTTTATTTCTCTTTTACAAAACAATGATTAATTGAAATTCTACCACAATGAATGGATCATACAAAAAGGTTAAATGGTGTTAACAAGCAAAGAATATGCTTAGTTAGAAGACCAAAAAATTACCTAACATAGAAGGTTGTTCTAATCCTTCAACCCACACAACTTTTTTTATCCTTTCTTCATGCATTTTACTACTACTATTCTTACAATTTTCATTTCTCTCAGATTTCTTATTACTTTCACTAATATGTTCAGGCACATCTTCTTTTTTAAATATTCTATAAACAACAGATTCCACATCAATTGCTTTTACTCCATCTATACCCTCCTCTTTCACCTCTTTCTCTAGAGGAATAAAAGGGGGCCTTTCTAGCCGTATGATCATATCCCAATCTACCCCCTTGAAAAAATCGTGGCCCTTGATTCCCTCTAATGATATCCTCTGCTTTGGATCTTTCTCAAGTAATTTCCTAATCAAATCTCTCAACGGCGTCGTTTCACCAACCAACTCAGGTGACTTTGACAATATTCTGTAAAAAGTTTCTTTCCTATTTGCCCCTCTAAACGGTGTCGTTCCGTACAACATTTCATGCAAAACGACACCAAAGCTCCACCAATCTACGGCGAAATCGTGACCATTCCCTTGAATGATCTCTGGCGCCACGTATTCCTCAGTCCCAACAAACGAGTTGGACTTCCCGACCGAGTCTGACTCGGACGAGTTGCCGGACTCGTCCCCTGTTTTACTCGAATACACCGAATCTTCCGGTGAAATCCCAGATTTACTACATTTATAAAAGGAATATAATTTGGATAACCGAGATCTTTTCCTTTCTAGTTCAGGCTTCTTCAATGAGTCGTAACGCGGCTGCTTCGGCGATTTCGGAACAAGTTTGGTTGAGAGATCAAAATCCACTAGCATTAAATGCCCATTTTCTTGAATTAACATATTTTCTGGCTTTAAATCTCTATAAACTATTCCTTTTTCATGCAAATACTCCAATGCCAAAACCATCTCAGCCCCATAAAACCTGAAACCAGAATTAACAACTTTGTTAGGGCATGTTCTTTATTGTTTTTTGTATTCTTTTCAATTTTTCTGGAAACAATTCAAAACGAAATACTTCCTTCACTTATAGTTCAAAATGTCCGGCTTTTATACTTGCCAATGCATAATTTTATCATTGCATATATAGTTCATTTTGTTCATTTGCTCATTCGCTCATTTTGCTCATGGTACACCCAGATATACTATAAATATTCTCCTTGCCCAGTTCATGAATATGGACCGTTTACAAAAGAAAAAAATCTGAAAATATCACTTGGGTGTGACAAGTGGCAAAGTATTATTGATTAATGGGAAATGTGATGACCCCAAAAGTTGGTCTAACCATTGGGAGTAAGAAAATAGAGGTTTTTGAGTAGATTGGATATGAGTGATGTGGAGGAAAGAGAAATTAATATAGTATTTTTTTTTTTTTTTTTGAGGGGAATTAATATAGTATTTGATAAACCCTTTAAAGAGTCTAACCATTGAACATACTCTTTTATTTGATTTGAGAAAGCAAGATAATCATTCAGAGTTCACGCCTCAACAAATGAGCTATTTGGGTACAAAACTACAAATTTATAACAAAATAAACAACAAACTTGGCTACAAATTATAATTTGTCAACCATTAACATTGAGAATAATTAAGAACATAAATATGATTAATCTATTGTCGGTTTTCATAATAAATATAATTAATCTATTAATCTTAAAAGCTTCGAAATTTGAGAGATTATATAAAAAATTTACCTGATAATATCATCAGAGAACATCTTTTCAACTTGTTCCTTCCTCAATAAATTAAGATTACCACCTGTGCAATAATCAATTGTATACCCAAAAACATTCTCTGTTTCAAGAATCCCTTTAAGTTTAGGCAAAAGTGGGTGATCAAATTCCCTTAAAACTTGTTGTTCAAAAAATATTCTGTTTTGCACTTCAACCCCATTACTCTGATTCTCCCTTTTGCTTTTAATGGCAGATTTCAAAACCACTTTTAACGCCAAATCTTCGTCTAAACCATCAATTTTAATGTGAAAAACTACGCCTTTTGCTCCTCTTCCAACTGGGCCAAAAACTTTCAATTGATCTAATTCCAAATTTGGCACAATTGATTCTTGTTTCATCACTTCCACTGTTTCTTCTCTCCTAGATATCTGATTTTTGAATGAAAAATATTTGATTTCCTAAAATGTGGGATTGTCTGTTATTTAATTATTTTGGGTTGGTATTTTTTATTTTTTAAGTGGAAGAAAGTCAAGATTTTTGGCTTGGTGAGGAAGAAATTGAAAAGGAGGGTAGGAAGAAATGAGGGAATGTTTTGTGGAGAGGGGAAAAAAGGGAGCTTAAAAGGGGAGGAATATGATGTTAGGGAATACGTAATGTTTGTGCTTTGTTTTCTAGAAGTTGACACATGAAGGAAGAAAAAATGGTCAAAATATGTAATTATTTCAAAAGGAGAAAAATGTGCTTGGTCATACATTATTAGTTTAGGAATATACTTCATACGGTGATTTGTTTCGCAAAGCATGCAAGTTGTTGTGTTGGTTATGTTTGACTTATGACTTAGGGAATTGAATGTTCATATACTGCGTTAGTGGTGGAAAAAACTTGGTTAACTCATCGGGTAGACTACCAACCCCATAATATAAGGTTGTGGTAATTATGATAGTGGAATCCAAGTAGACTTAAATACTAATATTTTGATTGTCTATTAATAGCGGGTAGTCTACCCGGTGGGTTACTCAAGCAATGTCCGTTAGTGGTTACGCTTTGGTACAGGTATAATTGCAGAACTCTTAATTATTCTAATTCTATCTAATTGGTTTTTCAATGTCATGCTCATAATATATGTTTCCCAATGTACTTTGTCTTGGTAGGGCTCCTGAACTTCTTCTTGGAGCTAAAGGGTATTCAACGGCTCTTGAAATGTGGTCTGTGGGGGGTATTCAGAGTGTATGAAAGTGTCCTAAAGTGTCGGAAACGTTTAAAGTGTCGGAAACTCGACAAGTTGACCCAAAGAGAGTGTTCGTGCATCATAGCTTATATATATATGTTCTTGTCATGGAGTTTTGATACTTGTGCTTAGTCTGGTTTCCTCATATTGATACAGTGGTTCCAGGAGGTTCCTCTTCCCAATTCCAGGGAGTTACTTCCTCTCTCTTGTGCTTTTACAGATGTTCATGGGGCTGGGTGCTTTGTGTTGGAGGCTGCTGCAGTGGTTATCCATTGTGCTGCTGCATTGATCATACATTGATGGTTTTGTCTATTAATATCGGAAGTAACAGATTTTTTTTGACTGATTATACCTCTTAGTGAATTGGCTTTACCACCATTATGTCCTTTGCTCTTACAGATTTGAGCTATTTTGGAAGATTGGACATATATGCTGCCCCATAACGCGGTTCGTTTAGACTTTGCATCTGGGAATGAGTTTCCTGTTTGACCTCAAATAATCTCACAGGCAGCTGCTTGAACGTGTAAGGTGTGAAGTAGCAGTTCCTTACTCTGCTGATCATATCTTTGCAAGAATTGCTGTATGTTATCAAAGGGGTACTGGAAATAGTTTACATCATGCCTCAGCTACAGGAGAAACTTTCAAGCTTTTAGGTAGTAGTATTACTAACAGTCAGATTGAAGATGTGGCAGTGCAATTCTGAAGCTGTTTTGTGAAACTGTTATGTTTATGCATTGCTTTTCAATATCTTGCTTTTTTTCCTGCATTCTCTTCCCAGGTTTAACACATTCGAAGATACTCAAGGGTATCTTCATTTGAACAGCAGTGATTGTGATCCAAACTGAGGCTTCTTTTTTTAAATGGTTATACATGGGAAACATCATCTGTGTTAGTTGAGACCTATGTTACTCAGACACGGATTGATGAGTGTCTACACGGATACGGGTGTCCAAGTGTCCGACTCGGCTATTTTGTAGAAAAAAGACAAGTTTTTAGTTAAAATTGAAGTATCCAATTAAAGTGTCGTGTCGGACACGCCACGACACCCTGTTTTTGAGGTAAATGAAGGTGTCGGAGTTAACACTGGTTGAGACTCTGGTGGTTGAATTTAGTTTGCTAGAACATTAGCACTATCCACTAAGATGTATCAAACTTTTCCTATGGTCTTGCATCTGAAATGCAGCATTGAAGTTCCAAGGTGTTGAAACTATGTGCAATTAATGGCTCTAATACTTGTATTAAGTTGCCAATCCTTTTGTGTACTCAATCATGTTTATGTTGGATGAGGGATCTTCATGAGAGATGGAGTTACCAGTGGATCCAATGCAGCTTTCTACATTAATAATGAGGAGTACTGCTTGTTCATTTTACTCGCACTAAGAGTTATGTAGTGGTGGCTGATCATATGCTTTTTACATTCTGTAATTTGAAGTTGATCAGGGGTTGTTGAACTTTGCTCAACTAAATTGTTGTAGGCCAAAGCTCTTTTGCTATGATAATTGTTTTAGCTTTCAGTTGTATGGTTAGGAACTTGTGTGGTCTTGATATTGTGGTAATGAAGTAAGTTTCCCCTTTTGCTATATAAAAAAAATGAGAGAGCTAAAATACTTGCTACGAATTGTTGGTATTATTTTAATTATATTTTTTGAGGGGAATTATTTTAATTATTTTAGGTGAATAGTAAATGATTGTTGGTTTGGTTGGTTTGTTCTATTTTCACCTTTAAGTAGTAATCGAGTAAATTAAAGCTCATTAACTAGGTTATGCCATTTATATGTGAACTATTGAAGTATAGTAAAGTAATTTATACTATATTATTATATTGTAGATTGCGGGTTCATAGATGTTGGTTTGACTCTTTGGCATTATCTGGATTCCGGTCCGAATTATCAAAACGGTAAAAAAAACCGAATCGAATATCTGAAAACCAAATCGGATCGACTGAATCACGGATCGGATCGACCAAATCAAATATTTAAGAACACCGCTACATACAAGGGTTATCGTAGATGACCCTCAATTCACGTTTAATATAATCTAAAAAGATAAGTTAGTCTTTTAACCTATTTGACTGTATTTAATTTTTTTTTTTCTATCCGCTTTATCTCTATTATATAAGGGAAGGGGGAGCAATGGTGTTCTCTTTTGAAACGCCTATTTTGCCCCCTTTCTCTTTCTAAATTACAAAAGGAGTGTTAAAATCAAAATACCTAAAATAAATTTACGATCTCACTCATAAATCACTTAAAAGAATAAACTTTACAAATCACCCATACAATTGAAAAAATCACGTTATAAAAATCACGCAAATCACTCAAATAATTAGAAAACTTTATTAAAACTTAAAATTAATATACAAACTAAAACTAATAACCTAGAACGTTATGGTGTCCCCGAATGAAGAGACTATCTTACCCCCTTCCCATTCTAAATTACAAATTCACTTACAAATCAAAGGGGGCTTCAAACAAAAATATCAAAAATATAAATATAATAATCACTCACAAGTCAACTAAAATCATAAAATTGCATAATCTACGTTATGCAAATCACTAAAATGAGGAAACTTTACAAAAACTTAAAAATTCACTTACAAACTACAACCTATGAAAAAATTGACTTGAAATCAAAGTGTCTACTTTCTTTACAATTTATGAAGTACTGTACTTAATTCAAAAATCAACTAAAAAATTATAATATTAGAAATCATAAATAAATTCAAAAAAAATTCTATTTTATTCACAGAATTTAACTTTGAAAAGTAAAAAAAAAAAACAAAAAGAATGGTGAGAGACTTAAGTGACAGAAACTAAACCAATCAAATTTTGCAACTAAAAACAATTATAATTCGTATGTATAATGTTTAAATTTTGACTCTTATGTCAAAGAAAATTGAGTTTCTGTTCGAAAAAAATTCAAACACTGGCGTGCAAAAAATTCTAGTACTTCATAACACAACTCAATGAAAATGCACTGACCAACTATTGTTCAATCTGATATCAATTATGACACTTTTTTTTTCAATTTTCGTTCTTTTTGGACTTGTTCAGTCAAAAGCTCCAAAAATTTTCCTTTCTCTCACCTCTAGTCCTCTACTCCCTCTTTCTTTCACTCTCTCATTTGCAAAACTGGCGAAAAATCGAGAAGACGAACTCACGCCAATTCAAATTTGAATTTTCGTATTTTCTCTCTCCTCTTCCTCTTCCTCTTCCTCGTGCTCGTATTGCAGAAGCTCGTTCCAGGTTCTTCTTTTGTTTCTTAGATGAATCTACTTGTTCAGACCATTTTTGTTTTTTGTTGCGAATTTTAACATCTACTTCATGTGATTGGTTTTATGCGATTGTTATTGTTTCTTTCCTGAATTCAACTTATTTTTTCTTTATCTCATATACTTCGTTATTTCATGTTTTTATGATTCGAATTTCTGGTATAACTTTATTAAATCATGTTTGTTTCATGGAACTAAATTATATGAAAAGTTATGTTACAATGTGTAGATGCTCATATTTTCATGCCATTGTTCACTTGTTCTTGTTTATTTCATCAAATCAATTTTTCAAGTGTTGTGGTTGGAAATCAATTTGATCATTTTCGCAAATTTTCTTGTTGTTGGATGTGAGTGATTTGTCAATCTCTCTTGCACTTTGATTCTTTGATTTATTTGCTTTGCGAATATCGAACTTGTTTTCTCATATAAACAAGTAGTGAAAGCAACATTGTGAAGTCATATGGTTCTAGTCTTTTTTACTAACAATGGGTTTCGAAATATTGAATGCCTTCCTATGTGAATGTTGTTGGCGAATACCTTCATAGGAACTTAATATGCTTCAGAAATTACGCATTTACACCATGCTTCTGATAATGGTTTCTGCTGCGTGAGTGC
This sequence comes from Beta vulgaris subsp. vulgaris, assembly GCF_026745355.1. Taxonomy (NCBI): domain Eukaryota; kingdom Viridiplantae; phylum Streptophyta; class Magnoliopsida; order Caryophyllales; family Amaranthaceae; genus Beta; species Beta vulgaris. Next base: position 52,814,648 of record NC_079204.1, on the reverse strand, counting down.
GTAGTTTCTGAAGCATAGCTGATATCCCATTGCTTATCAGCGTCGTTCTTTTGATTGCTAATTCCCTTACAATCTTTCTTTTTGTATCACTTTGGGCTCAATTATGTGCATTTTAGAACCTCTACTGCAGTACAGGGTGAGAAGTTGTCTTTCATTATATTACTTGCTATACTGAATCATGATGCCCCATCTTCAAGGCAAGGCGTTTTCACGTTGTCATGGACACTTCATCGGCTGGCTTTCTTGTACCCCATAAGAAGCTTATCATTGACGTTAAGGTTCATTCTCTCTCTGAAAAGTGTTACTTAAACTACATAATATATATTGTTATTTGTCCATATACCTTCTTAGCTAGATATCAAGGCAAATATAATGTAGCATGCTCACATACATACCATAGGTTCACCCAAGAATTTAGCAACTTAAGCTAATGCCAAACTTAATAAAGTTGCATTATTTTGAAATCCTACTCAATTTCTTTTCTGGAGCAAAATAAAGATAAAATTTGAGTACCTTATTGTTGTAAATCTCATGCCATGTACTGCTTGTGACATTGTCTTTGTTCATGATGTGTGCTTCAGTGAAGTTGTCTTCAACTTTGTGCTTACATATTAATTCTTAATTATGGCATGTCATGTACTTCCTCCTCACAAATTCCGGCCCCATTTTCTATTTTTATTTTTCCTAATATTTATCTAGTAAGCCTTTTCTCTCGACGTTTTCTCGTAGGTGGGTATACACCTGCCGACCACGTTTTTTTTTGTCTACGTTGTCACCCTCTCTGGAAAGTGAAATGGGAAATAGAACAAACAATATGTGATGGAGTGAGTAATGTATCATTGGTCATAAATGTGGGTTGGCTTCTATAAGTTTTGCTTGTCAGACCTCTTATAATCCCTCCTGTGTTCCTGCTTCAGAAACTTCTTGACCGGTGTTCCTTCTATTACTTTTGTCCTTTGAAAAAAATTACTTGCAAGTATATGAATAATCATCTATTAATTTCGAATGTTTTGGGTAATATTGCCTACGGCCTACCTCTCTAGTCCTCTCTCTTTTTTGTCATCTGTTTTGAGTTGTTGGCTATGCTGCCAGAAGAGATATATGTTTTATATAGGTATAATATCCTTTCTGCTTATACATGCATCCATATGTTATGACGTTCACTAATCCAGTAAAAGCACTTGAAGCATTAACAATAACATGAGCATGGTGCTTTACTTTGCTTGCAAAATTGAAGTAATCTAGTCGGGAATGAAACATGTTCTTGATTAAAGTTACTTGGTAGTGGTATGTTTTAGTAGCTGTAATGCCAGTTTGAGTTATCATCGGACAAGTTATTTGGACTTCAGTTTATGTCGGTGTTTTGACACCATCATCTTGATTGTGTGCTTGCATTTCATTTGGCAGGGAATTAAAACAGATCTGGTTATTTGTCGCTATGAAGACCATTTCCTTGTGAGTATTAGACTCATCTTACTATGTTTTGTGGAATTCTGTGTTTTGCGGCATTTCAAGTTCAATATTATTGGTTTATTATCAGTTGATGATAATTTAAGTTAGAGGTATGGAACAGGTAATTGTGACCCAGATCGGAAGTATGGGAACATTAATGCAAGCGAGAAAGGAGGAAGGTGTATCAGTTCAACCAACATTCCATGTGTCTATCCTCTTTGGCAAACGAGATGAGGTAAGCTGCTTCAGTAATTCTTATTTAAATGATTATTGATTTCGTGGGAAAGTAAAATGACTGAGAATGGTGTCTATGCAGCCAATGCTATTGGCATGTGCTCGACAGCTGATTGAACATATAAGGTAAATTCTTTCCTTTGTTAGTTGTTCCTTAATAGCTAAACCTTTTAATAATCAATTCTTATCCATTTTATATGAGCATTGTGAAAAGTGAAAAACATATATGAAAAGTTACGTGATAAGTGGTTCATATTCCATCCTAATTTTGGGATTGTGTAGGTTGCTAACCCTATCACTGTATTTTGTTTTTATTTGTTAGACTACTTGTTGTGCTTTTACTTTATAAAGAAATCGTGTTTTACCATTCTAACAAAAAAATATGACTTTATATCTGAATCAACAGAAACATGTTCATGCCCAAGCCTATTTATGCTTTATGTTTGAAGTTCTGAAGTGTTTTTACAAATGTATAGAGCATAGCCAAGTGGAGCCCAACACATTACTTCCTTTGAGAGTACCCAAATCACTCCTATTAGACTTATCTGGGATTTGAAGGGGATGGGAGGCAGATGATAGGAATTAGGAAATACCTAAATAGGTAGATTTGGCACCTTTAGAAGGGGATGGGATGGAGAGACTAGGTAGTTTGAGGGAACAAAGTACTCTTTTAGAACTACTTTTATGAATGTTACATGGATTTCACCCCAGTTTTCAACTTACTTAGCAAACTCTTCCCATGTCTACTGTAGAGTTAATCTGCCCTTTTCCTGGGGTTGGTGTGTTGTGTGGTTTGGGGGGGGGGGGGGGAGAGGGTAGCTGCTCCGTATTGGGGTTTTTGATATGTCGAGGCCTAAGGCAACACTCTGCAGTCTCTGCTCTAGTCATTCATGCATCAAGGAGTGATACTCAGGTTCCCTCAATATCTGATCTCATCATCTATACTTGAACTTTGTAGGCCAATGTGACTTTCTTAATGTGAGTGAAGTTCTTAGTATACGGTACATGCAACTAGTTGAATTGTCAAATTGAAACTTCTTGAATAAGCTTTCCTCCTATTGGCCTTTAATGTAATTGCTTGTGACAACTCATTTTCGTTCCTCCTTGAAAGAAAAGAAAGGAACAAAAACAGTCAATCTAACCACGATTTGGGTATGGAGATCTAATAAGCACAGTATAGACTCGTTAATTAGGTGAAACGAGAGACTAAAGAACCAGTACATTTTACTAGAGCGAAGGTTAAAATTTGAAGCTGTTGCAAGTACAACCCTTGATATGGAATGCACAATCTCGAGGTTACTGAATGATAAGAGCTTCTCTAAGTAAATTAATTGTACGGGAAACATTGTAGCCTATAAAGATTGAGAATTGTTACTTCCCTTTCTGTAAATTTGGGATTGATTGGGTTCCATTTAGCTTCATTTATTCCGGAGGGAAGGAGTAATTTTCATGTATTCCAAACTGCTACTATAGGAAATTGTTCTGTAAGCATTCACAAACCTGTTATTGTTTCTTCAGTGCTGCTGGCTCATCCAGGTCGTTGGTGCTTTCTCTTGGTCTGAAAGACCATAATGTGGTATAATTCTGTGTCATTCCTTCGCCGTGCCTCTATTAATTTACTGGAACTTTAATGTTCTTTTGTGAGAACATAATATGTGCAATGATGGTTCTTGGGGTGTATTTGCAGGGTACAATGAAGGCCATAGTTTCTGCAGTGATAGAAAATCGAATGTGGTAATCTTCTTGATACAGATAACATCCAACATACTGCAGTTTTGTCTTCTTTTTCTAGTCAAGCTGGCTGGGTGTGCATGAGTACCAGAGCAGACAAATGACGCTGCTCACTCTGTGGTGATCTTACTCGTATCTACGAGAATTCTCCTAGGCTGATTGTTAGATATATCACGCTTTATTTGCTCGTGTTAAATCATTTTTACTAGTAAATTATCCGAAATTACTTCAATATATTGCTTTGCAACGGAGCTTGGGGAGATCCCTCAGAGAGAGGCTTTGGCACCAACGTCATCTTACAGCATCATTCTTGTCTTTAAGGCTCCGTTTGGTTGCGCGTAAAACATTTTCAGTGTAAAATGATTTTTATGGAAAACAATTTACAATGGAAAACACAATTCCAAAATTAGTTTTCCGTTGTTTGGTTCTATGTAATAAAAATGATGAGACGAAAGGAAAATAAAAGAGAAAGTAAGTAGTTAGAGGAGTGTACAAAAGAGATAAGGAAAAGGAAGAAAAATAATTCTTAGCAATTTTGAAGGGAAAATGGTTTTCCATCACTCGAGGAGCAGTTTTTACTCTTAGCAAAATGATTATACACTCCTTTGCAAACCAAACAATGTAAAATTGAAAATAGAGGAAAACAATTTTCCACGAAAATGTTTTACGTCCAACCAAACGAAGCTTAAATGCAGCATTGCCCTAGTTGATTGTGTAATTTTGAGTTCAATATCTTTACATCTGATGATTTCCATCTCAGCTGCTTGAAAATTCAGGATTTTACATCTTTCATGTTAAAGTTTCTTTTTTTTTTTTTCCAATGAGAGTGTTGTTAAAGTTCAGTAAACAATTGGTCCAATTTGTTGAAACACACAGTGAGTCAAGTTATAATATACCATACTCCTACAACAATCATAGTAAAAACAAGATAATAATAAAGCAACTTTACAAAAAATTGTAGACCGCAAGTCATGAAATGGCAACAACAGCCCTTCAGTTTCCAGAAGGATTCACGTCTACAACATCCCACAGCATCAAACAGTACAATGTTCGATGAAATTGCAAGACTAAACAAATGAGGCCTGAAAGAAAAAAGAGAGCAGAGAAACCAGATATCTCTTCCATCATCATTACGATACACAACGATACGTGACATGAGACTGCGTGATCTCACCACTATATGTCACTTTGAGTACCTGCCCCTTCTCAAGTCCATAATATCGTACAATTGCATCCTTCACTGACATTCGAGGAAGCTGAAAGTAAAAGGGGAAGGGAAAAAAGAACACATGTAATAAAAGACGGAACAATATGCAATTAGTTGTTTTGTGATTACAAAATATAGCAAGATCAAAGGTAAGTGTAACCAATTATCTAAAAGATGCATGACAAGCCTTTTCCAAAGGATGACAAAAGATGTCAATATATTGTGAGGTCAAGCCAGAATCCTCCACAAACAACAGGTATTGCACCTACGAGCGTCCTTAGAAGTACTGATGTAGACTTTAAATTTATTCTAAGCTCTCATCTTACTACATGCAGCATTCCTGGTACTCCATAATTTTTCCTCTCTCCTTTACAATCCGTGTTACCCCCTGCATCTTGTTCTTACCCCCTTCTCATCATCCTCTTTCTCACTTTTACTAATTACTATCATCACATTTTACGCTGAAGCAATGCACCCCATGTATCAAAGCACATATCACAACACAATTTTACATGTTAAATTAATCTTTCCTGTTACTAATTCTGAATGATTTTGACATATCGTGACACTTACATTAAGACACTAGATAAACTGATAGATAGTCTTAATAAAACTTAAAATCGAGCAAGTATCTTTTCCACAGAGATGCATTACTTCGATCAATATGCTAAGCAAAAAAGCGTACCAGACCTAAAAGTATGACCTGTTTCTCACAATTTCTAGGGTTTGGATCCCCCAAAGTCAAACTCATTGAAATAGATTAACGTCTTCCATATAAAACATGGCTCTACTCAAACAAGGAAATGATAGGTCCCATGAAAGCTGATCACCTAAGGCCATTATATATGTTTCTCTACAAATTTATTCACACACACACACAAATGGCAAGACAAGTGTATTCTCCATGAAGAAGCTTGCGAGTACTTTTAAAAAATGCCAGGGACGTTTGAGTACTGACTAGTACTAAACCACTTGATTCTTATATTGCTGGAACATTTGATCATAAACCGAAATTTTAAATTTTAATCACACTATATACTGACCTTAGCACAGACAAGCATACAACATTTCTTAGGTTCAAACTTAAAAAAAAATGGCATGGCCGCAAGACAAGAGGATCCATTATTTAGAACGTTTAATTGTATGTGAAAATAATCATTACCCATAGTATATCCACTGAATATAAGTTTCATACCTGCTTTTCTTGCAAATTGTATTTCTTTAGGAGCTTCTCTTTCTCCCTGGGGGTGAGCACTTGATGCCTTGGCTTCAAGACATGCTTTGTGATATTGACAAGCAAATCAGTTATCTGAAATAATGTGGAAAAGATATGATTACCAGGGCATGAGATGGATAAATTTTTAATTGGAACCAGACTCTAAACATTATAGCATGAAGTAATTCCGCTTATGAAAAATTGCAACAGAATATAGAGCACCCGGAAATATAAAGACACTGAAAGGGTGAAAAGTCACATATAGCATTATTATTTTCTATTAAGAACTTCTGCATACGAGATTACATGCAGCAGAACATCATATAGAGCTCCGAGAAAACAAACTTACTTGAAATATCTCAACTTTAAATTGGAATAGATCCACAGATTTCTGAGCTTGATTTGTTATTTTACTTTGCAATACCAGTATTAAGCCACTCAAACTTTCTCTGTTAACAATCTGAGCTCCAATTCCACGTATTGTGTTCACCTTGACCAGCTGAGGCCCACAAAAAATCACCAAGATCTGCATTTAAGGTGAAGTTAGCCTGGTAAATGAGCTGTGTTGATAGCAAAAGGTGTAGACAAAATAGATGAAACTTTTTCTTGTTTGATGAACTTCACCAGATCAACTCATTACATTTTACAGAAGAACAAATGCAGTGGTGATATATATCTAGATTATAGCTATGGGTGTATATATATTCAACATACAAACTGTCAAATCATAGCACAAATCAAACTATGCCAAGTGCTTGAAACAATTTCATTGTCGGTTAACAAGTTTAGCTATCTCTTAATACACAGATAAAGTGTTACTACCACAAAGTAAATAAGGTTTTCGTGCATTATATCATGCAAAAGAGACCACAATACAAGATATGAACCAACAGTTCCAGCAATCAAACCTCTTTCCTCAAATTTATTCACTTCCCCAATAGCATATCCAATATGATCCCTTGTTGATGACAATTCAGTTTTCCATTTAAATCAACTCATATAACAGAGAACACCTTCTAAACAGAACAAAATCTTGCGTACACCAATGTAAAATCGTCTATACATATTATAAAACACGCATCCGAGGCCGGAATATGGCATGGAAGAAAGCTAGAGTTCTACTATAGACTCCCAATTACTTCTAAATAATTATGAGAACATAAAAACTTGACACAACTTCAGTAAAAGCAGTAGCAGTAAGCATTCTGAGTACAACCAAGACCCAAAATGACCAGTTGATCATGCAACTTCAGAAAATCAGTACACTCGCAAGAGCTAAAAAGAGACAGTAGATGTACAACCTAGGTAGCACCGGTACTTCTTCTAGGTCATATACTCGTACTCATACCCGATAAGATATATTTCGTGTATGGGTACGCCGTACGTGTACCCATTCCTAAAATTGTGAAATCTCGCCGTTTTCCGTCCCCTACCCGAATCCAAACATGTATCCATCTCGGTCTCTATGCAACCTAGTGTACAACTATACATATTTGATCAACCTCCTAAGCCTTTACCAAAAACACCCACCTTAGCTAAGCCAACCAAAAGAATATCTATGTATTAAAAAAATTGCTTTCTTCCCAAATTAAATTCACCAAAAAATAAGGGGAAAAAAAAGGAGGAGAAATTTCACTAATCTCCTCCAAGTAGAATAAATGGCACATGCAAGCAATGCAACATGAGTATAAAATTTAAACCCAGAAATTACTCCACCAGTTAATACTCAATATTCAAGCCAGTTAACAGTAAACAAACAATTACACAGATATAATCAACAAAATTAAACCCAAAGCTAGCAAATTGAGATAAAATAAACAAAACCCACAAACTAAAAAACCTAATTTTCCAAACATTTACAAAAAAAAAACATGACAAAATTACATTTTTTCTTAAAAAAAGGACAGAAATTGAAAGAGAAAAGGGAAATTAAAAGAGTACTTTTTTGGACTCGTCGGATCGGAGAGCAGTGGAGATGCGGAGACGATCAGGGTCAGGTTTAGGGCCATAAATGTTGCGAAAATCGTGAAGAGAGAGATCAATTTCTGAGTTAGGGACAGCATATCCTCTATCTTTGAGCATCTCTAGAGTTGTTCTTCGAGCAAGAAAGTAACGGTGACTTTCAGTGGTGCCGTCATCAACAAAGCTGCTCAGACATCTTCCAACTGATTCTCCGTTAATCTCTCCGTCAACCTCCATTGTCAGAGCTTGCAAGGTTTTGGGAAGTAGTAGAGGGGTTTTGGCACTCTCAATTATGGGTAGTATCACTCACCGTAAATTTTGCTTATTTCATTATTTGGAATAATTTTAAATGAGTAATAAACAATAAAATAAACTTGAATATATCATGCTAAAAAATTTATAGGACATCTAAATGTATGATAGAAGTACAAAACTTTGTATAAGGTTCGCTTCACCTTGAACAAATAATGCTGCTAGCTAATAAAAAGGTTTAAATTAGGCCCTATAATGAAGTTCAAGTGTGAATTTGTTTTTAACGGAGTAACTTTTTGAAATAGGGATTACTTTTGTTAAATTTAGGGTTTTTTTTTCTAATGCTAAAATGTTACTTTTAGTGAAATTAGAGGTTACTTTTTTGAATGCTAAGGTATTATTTTTAGTAAATTAGGGGTTACTTTTTCAAATGCTAAGTGGTTATTTTTATTGAAACTAGGGATTATTACTTGAAATTAAGGATTACTTTTTGTAATGTTAAGGGGTTACTTTTACTTTAAAGTATGGATTACTTTTACTGAAATTAAGGGTTACTTTTTCAGAAAGTAGGAGTTACCTTAAATTTACTATTTTCGTTTCCTAAAGATCTTCCTTGTTACTGTTCCTACAGATACCAAGGAGAATCTATTTGTGTGGGGTGTGGGGGTGGGTGAAGTATGAGAGAAAAATGGGTTAAGATAAAATAAACAAATAAAAAGGGGTTAAAGTAGGAGAGAGAAAGTGAGTAAAATTGAATTAATAATGTAATGGTGGACCATATGATAGGGACATGAGAGGGTAAAAAGGAAAAAAAAATCCAAATAAGGAATAAAGTAAAAGAGAGAATATCTTTTGGAAACGCACTTAAACGGATTAAAGGAAGATCTTTAGGAAACGGATGTAGTATGATAGAGTTACTTCATACTTCGGTAGGAGGAGCTTGTTTAGGCCTCTCATAGGGGCACGCTTGACATTTCGCGCAAAAAGACAAAAAACAGACATTGAACTTTGGTACCAACTTATACAAAAGTTCAGTAAAATTGGTACTAATACCAAAGTAATTCTTATTTTGGTACCTAGTGTAAGTAAACTTTGATATCAACTTTGAGTTTTGGTACCAATTATACTTACTTTGGCATCAAGCCACCAATTATACTTGCTTTGGCACCAACTATACTTACTTTAGTATCAACTTTAAACTTTGGTATCACTAATACCTCCTTTGGTATAGTACTTTGGTATCAACTTTAAATTTTGGTATCACTAAAACCTCCTTTGGTACATTAACTCTTACTTTGGTACCTATGACTATGAGAGACCATTTTTGACCTCTCATGATGAGACGCCAAGTTACCTTAGAATTAGGAAAGATAAAAATGTGAGATTGGAAAAGGAGATCGGAACCCTAAGGTGGAGTGACGCCTCCCAATGTCGATGGCAGCATTTTCGCATTTTGCTTCCGTCGTCACTGCTGCTACTCGATTTGTTTCTCATTTGAGTGAGTCAACAAACTACAATTACACCTTCAAATTGGTTCAAGAAATCGTCCTTTTGAGAGCTGAAAAGATGGCAGAGAAGAAGTTGAAGATAGGAGAGAGAAAAGAAGAAGAATGTGAGGGAGAGAAGAGAAAGAAAAAGGTGACATCGGAGAATAACTGATCTCCTCCATCTCATGGAGATAGCAATGCTGGATTCATCGGCGGCGATGAAGGTTGCGCCGACGAAGGTGAAGAAGCCGAAAATTTGAGGAAGGAGGATGGCGATGTTGGATTAGTATGGTCGAGCGATTTCGCTTTTGTGTGGTGTATTGCACAAACAATGGACTGTAATATATATATAGGATCTATCTGACATTCAAACTCGAAATTCCTTATTTTTCATACTTATTTTCTAGTGTTTTAGTTCAAGTCAGCTCTATTAAATGTAATTGATTTCGTTCAATTTGGCTTGTTACAGTTTTTTTAAACAATAATTATAATAAAAGTAGAAGAAGAAAATCTCAGTAACTTCATTTCTTGGCGTTTGCATTACGTTTTCCATTAACCAAAATCAATAGTTGATTTTACTAAAACTATAATTAATAGACAAACAGTCAACAATAAGATTGCCAAATACCCTAGTACTAATTTTTTTTTTATTTGGTAAAATAGAGGATAGAAACACAAAAGAGATTTTACTAGATTTGTTTTTAGTACGACTTTGAAAACATTAACTTTTTAAAGTTAACTTATTTATAATCAAAGATATTTAAGTGAGAGTGAAATAGCTTAGTGGTTAGAGCTTCCTTCTCGGTTTCAAAAAGTCTTGGGATCAATTCTCACCCTTGACAAGTTGAGATCCCCCTTTATTCCCTCTAATTTGTCAAAGTTTCTCCTTACCTTATTAAAAAAAAAGGAAAAATTGATTTTATCAGTCCCAACTATGGGCGCCCCGATAAAAACAGTCCCAACTTCAATTTATTATTGTTCAGTCCCAACTTTTGGGGGTATTTTACAATACCGGTCCAGATTGACCAGTAACCTGTTTAAGAGGTCACCTCCCCTCCCCTGCTCTAACCCCCCCTTGCCACCTTCCCTCCCCTGCTCCAACCCCCCTCTCTCCCCTAACCCACCACCCCCGACAACCCCAGCCCCAACACCCAGCCCCCCTCCCCCTCCCTGCCAGTCGCACCGCCCCTGCCTTTCCCCGTCAGTCGCGCCGCCCCCCTCCCCTTCCCCGCCAGTCGCGCAACCCCCCTCCCCGTCCCTTCGCGCACTCAGCCCCCGTCGAGTCGTCGGTCTTCATCTCCTCTCACTCAGCCCCCGTCGAGTCGTCGCCTCCTCTCAATGTTCGCCTCGTCGTCGTTGCAGCGGCGTTTGCGGGGGAGGGGGGGTTGTGCGACGGTTGCAGAAGAAGGGGAGGGGTTGCAGGGGAAGGGGAAGGGGAGGGGGCTGCGGGCGGTGGGTGCGACAGTTGCAGGGGAGGGGACTGCAGGGGGTGGGGGGTGGTGGCTGCGGGGAGGGAGCTGGTGGCTGGTGTTGGTGGTTTCGAGGAGGGGGTTGGTGGGGCTGGTAGGGTCGGGGTTGGTGGTGGGGTGGTGGACTGGGTGGGGTGGTGGGCTGGGGTTGTTAGGGTGTGGGGTTTTTTTTTTAGCAAGTTTACCGTTATTGTAAAATAGCCCCAAAAGTTGGGACTGAACAATAATAAATTGAAGTTGGGACTGTTTTTATCAGGGCGCCCATAGTTGGGACTGATAAAATCAATTTTTCCTAAAAAAAATTAAAGATATTAATATTCAAACTTACTCATTTTGTTTTTCTCTTTAAGTTCAATGTGCAATTGGCCTTAGTTTATAGTTTTATAACTAACGAATTATGTTAAGAATTTTTTGTCAAAAGAAACCTTTTATAATGTTTTGGTTGTCAGCATAGACCTAATAACCAAATGTGTTTGTTGTTTAGGACCCAATAGTCAAAATCCAGTACTGAAACAATTTGACCTCAATAGCTCAATCAAATAGATGGAATGGACTACTCGAACTACGATGGATTTTTCCTTTACTATCTCTTCAATTCCTTGTTGCAAGTCCCCTACTTCCATCGTAGTTAGCTGACATATCCAAAAAAAACTATTTTTTTAGGTTAAAGTTGAATATATGTGTGATGAAAAATTAATGGTTCCGTTCTAAAAATAGAAACAAAAGAAATGGGTAAACTAATAAGGCATATCCAAAAAAAGAATACGGGTAAACTAATAAAGATAGGAGTTAGTAATTTGCAAGTAAAACCAACAAAACCCAAGAATTATGGGATTAGATTTCAAGCCCCCAACATGAAAGCACTTAAACATGCAGCAATCTAGGTGAGGAATAATAAATGTCGAGCAATCATATAATCTTATTTGCAAGGACAATGAACAAAGACCTTTACTTCTCCAAAGAACTATTGTACGACAAACCATCACAAGCAAGCACTTTAGAAAATGTCATGATTCATGAGTAACAACTTATACAACAGTGAATAAACTCTTTTGAATAGGGCAGATCACAGATGAGAGACACACACTCAAACCTCTATGCTCTTTTATCAAAAGCAACCTATCTTTAGGCAAAGAAGGACTACATATATTCAAACTGAAAATGCTGACTTAATGTCATATCAAGGAGAACGCACTAAGCCCCTTTTGTTCAGTCAAATATCCTACCATTAGCACTTAGGCAACTAGGCAAGAGAAGTTACTAGCTATCCTTGAATCAAATACACTTTATATTTCGAATCTTTTGAACTTCTAATCGCAACATTATCGTAAATGCAGGTGTTCATGGGTTGTTCGGATTAGATCACAGTATTAAGTGCTCGTTTGGTTGGGACAAAATGCAAGAAATTGTCTATCTAGGGGGACCACAAGCCATAAGTGAGTAGAACTGCCCATGAAAAGTTCTATTGTCATTAAGTAACCAAACAACTTATTTTACTTCCGGCCTCCCTTGGAACATGCAATTCAGGGTGGTCGGAAAAGGCTTCGGACATTTCATCATGCCGGGGCGTTTATCATAACATCAAACAACCGCACTAGAAACTCAATGATAAGGGATATGGCACTGAGTCACACACTCACAGTCACTACAGTTAAGACAAGTATAGTTGAGGAATAGGTCAATGAAATAAATGACCTTATTCAGTATTCACAAGGTCTGATTGACAAACATGCTGTCTGTACCATAAAAAATAATGCAAGAGCCAATCAAGAAGGGGCTATTGTAAGCAATCATGGTTAACAGGCAAGCATGAGGTGACTCATCAGGCATTATTCTCAAGGTAGGAACAGGACCACCATTACCATATGAGAGGGATTTCAGAGAATACATTAACAGTTAAACTTTCCTAGTCCCACCATTATCAAATATCTGTTGCTTTAACAACCTTATTGCTTCACAATATACAAATGAAATCAGCTTCATAATACTGATGCAGCACCTAACAGATCCTTTATTTGTTCGCATTAATCTTGAACCACAAGTATTTAATCACCAACAACCACTATGAATCAATCTTCATAATATTTAATCCCCAACAAGGCAACAACCACTATGAATCAATCTCCATAATTTTTGATCACATCTATAGTTGATAGTACTAGGGTACTCTTATGCAATAAAAACAGACACATTCTAGATATAAGATTCGAGCAATCAAGAGAAATGATCAGCCTTCCCTACAACTTTACATTATACAAAATTCAATTACAAGCCATCAAGTTTAGGATGCTACCATTGATAGAAAATAAAGATAGATAAGATTAAAGGACATATCAAGACCTAAGCATTAACAAATACGCGAAATAATTACTACCAAGAAACTGATGGAGTTTCATAGTAAAATGAATGACATGGAAGCTGCATTCATGGGAAACAACCCGAGCAACGAACTAACCCGTTCTCATTGCAGTCAGGGCACTTCCTTGTTCGTCCTTCCTCTTCTAGAAAAACCTTCCGACTTCCATTACAATTCGAGCAAGGAACAAACCTCGCGTCACCACAACTATCACATACAAACCCACAATCTTGGGTAGGAAATCCATCCAAAAGCCTCTCCAATTCTCCCCTTTCATGCATCTGCTTAATCTCATCAGCACCTCCTACATGCTTCCCTCCAATAAAAAGTTGAGGCAAGCTCATTGCCTTCCCACTAAGTGCACTTTGCAATTCCTTCCTATAAGTTGAATCCATAGATATATCCTTTTCATCCACCATCACTCTAAACCCTCTAAGTATCAATCGAACCGCGCAACAATCTTCATAAGTCCTCCTAATCCCTCTCAAACTAGTAAAATAAAGCACAATCTTGTCCTCACAACCACCCACTTTACAAGCATTATCATCACCAACACTTAATTTCAAACCCAAAGGGCTAGAACTAGAATCCACACTCTTAATCATAGAAACAATCGGACTCGAATCAACCGACATATTCATCCTCCTAGATGAATCATAACCTAAGTTTTTACTTGACAATGCCCTTTGATAGCTAGAAGAAACATTAGGGTCCATCTTAGAAAGAAGTGACTCCTCAGACAAAAGTTTCCACAAAGGTTTAGAATTATTCAAGTTACTATTATTACTACTATAATCTTTCTCAACTTTTGGTTGAGGCATTTCAACAAACACATAAGAGTCACTCAATTTCTTAACAGAATCAGAAAAATTTAACCCTAATCTCAAAGTGGGTATTTTCTGGGCATCTTCAAAATCACATAAACTCAAACTTTTAACCTTAAAACCATTACCAGAATCACGATTAAACCCATGGTTTTCCTCTTCCTCAAGACCTTCCATAAGTTCCCAAGTATTAATAACGGAATCCGGCGAAGACTTGCCGGAAAACTCATCAATTTCGCCGGAAAAAGACTGTTTATCGACGACAATAAGAGACCCATAAGTTGTTGAAGTGAGAGAAACAAGATGGTTTGTGTCACCTTTACGAGTTGCAGGATGATGAACAAGTGGCACAGAAAGTGAGCGAGTTTTTGGAATTACAGATGAATTAGCAGAAGACGAAGATGATGAAGATGCAGCATGTGTTGTTGTTGTTGAAGAAGAAGAAATGGAAGAATATGAGTTATGAGAGGAGAGAGAAAATGATGGGTCTTCAATGGCTTTTGATAATATAGTATCAAGTCTTGAGGCTGAACACCCCATTGAAATTGATATTGATTATGAATTGAATTAACACGAAAAATACTCAGTATATATGATTGTCTGATTATTTCTGGGAAAGATTATTGATTTCTGGGTATCTTATAAAAGTTGATATTTTTGTTGATTTTTGTGGGAAATTTGACAGTCGGAGGAGAGAGAAAGAGAGAGTTTGGGAGTTGGGGAAGTGAAAATGTTGCAATGAATGCGATTATTATGGAAGTTTGGAGTAATATGGTTAAGGTATTAATGAGGGTTGAAATTTGGATTTTTGCTTAGTTGAAAAGGAAACTTCTAACCTATTGTTGTATTGTGTAAATTGAGTTGTTAATTGTTTAAAGTGCTTTTATTGAGTAGTATTCCTTGTTTTTGAAGTTTGATTAACGACAATGTTGACTTTTGAAGGTGACAGTATTGATAAGGGTGAAATGGAAATTAATATTATTTTCTTATTTTAATATTGTTATATATCCATGTTCATTGTATTCAAAATACAAGTAATTCATCTTTTCCGAATTAAATGCAACATATCCACTTTTTCACTATTTGCATTTTTCTTTTTGATTAAGATTTGTGATATACATAATGAAAATCATAGTCAAGTGGAATCTTGTTATATTCGTCTTGTGACGTACTTTCACAAAATATAATTTTTACTTATACGTAGTATGTAATTATAGATATTTCATGCGTTAAAGTGGATTTGTTGCATTTAATTCGGATGGGAGGAAGTAAAAAGTATTTAAATTTCTCTCCTTTTGATTATTTTAATGATCTTCGATCCCATTCAATCATTTTGTTATCATCCGATAAATATAACATATTCTGGTGGAAAATTTAGCCTCTTTTTGGATAACTTTAGAAATTTTGTTCATCAATCCCTGTTTTTTTGGGCACAATTTCAATTCAGTTTATTTCAATTCAGCTCAATTCAATTCAGTTGAATTCAATTACTTTGCTCTTGAAATTTTACTTTAGTTTCATTCGTTAAGCTTCCTTCATACAGTACAATTTAGTTAAACCCAAAAGCTTAGGACATTAACGCTCTTAATCTACAGTATATTTTCTACACAGTTAATCGTGCAATGGAATACTTTGCTATTTACGTCATTTTTTCCCAACCCGATTCTTTTCTAGATACAAAATTTTCAAATATTATTTTTATATAAATCAATTAATGCCGACACAAATCAAAAGAAAGATAGACAAAGAGCTAAAATAGACACCTTAAACATAAAATTTAACATAAGACTTGTTTCGCCAGGATCCTACAGAAGATGTAGTTAACTAGTTATGCTACCAAAATCATCATAATAGGTAACTACTACCTCCGTCCTTTATCAGTTTACCGCTTTTGACTTTTCACATTTATCGATGTAAAACTTTGAGCAATAATATCTCTAATTATGTATTTGTAAAAATTATCTATACTAATATATTAAAAGGCGTTCCTAAACGTGGAACGGTGCCACGTGGCGCTCCCCCTAAATCATTGTACTCCATGTAATCCTCATACAATAAAAAACTAGAAATTGCTAACATAAGGTTTGATCCCATGACCTCAAGGTCATATATTAAAGTCTTAACTCTTAACCACTAGACCAAATGATAATTGGTGTTATTATTTTAAAGTATAATATTAATAAATGAAAATTCTCCTTACCCGGGGCATAGCCCGGGAATAATAACTAGTTAAAAATTAATATCCCGAAACTACATATTGAGACGAATCAAACAATATCACACATGATTATATTTTCCTTACATATAAAGTACAAATGACGGTCAAAGTAATAAAAATGAATAGTGTTATAAGTCAAAGTGGGTAAACTAATAAAGGAAGAAGGGAGTAATATATATTCCAGAGATGTTATATAAGAATACGAGATAGCTAGTTCCTTACAAAATACAAATGACCATATTTAAACAAAACTATAACGTGAAAGATTGTATCACATTTACAACATTAATCTTTGTTTCTTTATAGACACCCAAAAGAAAATCTGATAGTAAGAGTAGAAATTAAGAACTGCCGTGTTAAGTTGGAGTTAATAAGAGTAGAAACTAAGAAGTGCCTTGTTGAGTTGGAGATAATTTGATCCATCGATCATTAAGGAAAATGTCATGAACATGCTGTATGTAACAAAAGTCTTCTCCATTTGGTATTGCACATCTTGTTGTCAACTGAGAGCAGTCATGAATGGCCATTTTTTGTAAAGAACTAAGATATCGAAAGCCTTCTGGCAAAGCCACCAAATTAGGACAGTTGAAGATATACATTCTTTCAAGATTAGTGAAATGTCTCAACCAATTTGGAAGTTCATACAAGCTCCCACAATTTCCAATGGAAAGATATTGAAGAGATATCGCGGCTGATTGAATACCGTCAGGTAAAGAAATCAGCTTCGGAATTCCTGAAATCTCCAACTCTCGTAGGCTTTTTAAGCCATGTAAGCCTTGTCCATCCTCCAAATCCATCTCTTGACAGTCGGAAATGACTAGCTTCTCAAGAAAAGCAAGGTGTTTCATGCTGTCTGGAAGACGGGTTAGTCTAGGACAAGTTTCTATTCGTAACTCTCGAAGAGATGTGAGGCCTCCAATAACTGCAGAATCCCACAATGTTGTCAATCTATTGCAGTAGCAGAACCCCAATCTTTGTAGAGCTCTCAAGCCATTAAATGTGGTGTCAGTTAAGGTCGTCTGGCAAGTAGTCACACTAAAATTCCTTAAGCTTACCAGCTTGTTCATATCCCGGGGAAGCTCTTTCAGCTGCTGACACCGATAAAGATGCAACGTTTGTAGATTTACTAACTTGCATATTGTATCTGGAAGAATTTTGATACTTTCATTGAACCTTAAATCAAGATATCTCAATTGCTTCAAATCTCCAATTGATTTGGGCAACTCCTCATAATCACTATTCCCAAGATCTAAGATACGCAAGAGTTTGAAGTTGGAAATAAGATCCCTGAGAAAGGATTTACTGATCTTGCCCAGCTTATAACCAAATCTAAACGTTCGAGCTTTTCTGGCTTTGAGTAGCTCTTTCGGGAATTCTTCATCTGATAAACCATTATATCCTTCACTTCCCCAAACTATATGTCTTGACATTTTAGAAACTTTAAGCGCCTTAAGTGTTACAGTGGCTAATTCTTCTCCTAGAACATTTGTGGCTAGATCGTGTAAGAGATCATGCATCTGACAATGGAATACGGACTTGTCAAAAGCGATCCATGGTTCTTGAAGAAGGGATCTTGATATCAACTCAACACAGAAATTGTGTCCAATGCCTTCATAATATTCATCATCTGTGTTACTTTGTTGCAACAATCCTAATGCCCTCCAGTAATATGACAAGACAGGTGGATAAAGTTTAGAATCCTTCACAAACAAGGAACTATAAGCAAAACATGGCTTCAAGTGTGACGGAAGCCTGTCATAACTGAGTTTTAAGACTTGTATAACATTACTGTATTGCGTGTGCAAACCTATGAGGCTTCCCTTTTCATTAATGCGCTTCCATTCTCGCTCATCCCTCTCAGTTCGTAATAAACTTGCTAAAGTTTTAACAAGAAGTGAAACCCCAAGGCATTTCTCAACAATAGATCTTCCAATATTAGCAAGACTGGGACATCTTTGTTCCTCCCCTTCTGCAAATACTAACTGACTGAATATGGACCAGCAATGAAGATTTTGAAGACCACCCAAATCATAGGGTCTAACAGTTCCTGTAACACTAGCGACATTTGCATCTCTTGTAGTAACCAAAATCAAGCTTCCGTCTTTACCAGTTGTTAGCATGTTCTTAAACTCTGTCCACACAACAATGTCATGAAGCCATACATCATCTAGCACAAGAAAATACTTCTTCCCCTTCAACAAATTCTGAAGTTTTTCTACCACCTGTCCTAAAGTTAAATGACATCCATTGT
Organism: Beta vulgaris subsp. vulgaris; assembly: GCF_026745355.1. NCBI lineage: Eukaryota > Viridiplantae > Streptophyta > Magnoliopsida > Caryophyllales > Amaranthaceae > Beta > Beta vulgaris. The sequence goes on along the minus strand of NC_079204.1, from coordinate 52,795,989 downwards.
CATTAGTACCAGACTTTAAAATATCCTCCATCGTCTTCCGCAGGTCAAACTCGTGAGAGATACATGCCCAAAGCTTCATATCAAATGCACGAACAACCCACTCGTCATGGTACACTAACTTAGCCAATGCGGATTTTCCAATTCCCCCCAGCCCAACTATAGGAAGTACAGTGAGACTACTAGAATCACCGACAGCTGAAAGCATCCTTATAATATCCTGCTTAGCCTCATCTCTCCCAATAATATCGGACTTATTCACATAGGCACATGCATCTAAAGGATTCCTATCTACAAGTGTTGTTTCAATAGGATGATCAGTCAATCCAAAATCATTTTTCTTAGCCACGATCTCATCCAACTTCTGACGGAGGTCTTTTATTCTGTGAGTCAAATCAAACCGGAAGATTAAGGGATTTGAAGCGGAAAGAAAGTACCTCAGCTGGATGAGGAATTGACCCTCATTGGCAGTACGCTGCAAAGCATCAGTTGCGACTTCATCCAGAAGATCATCTATGTCGTAAACAACATCTTTGAGATCTCTTAACCAAATCTTGATCGACTCATTAGTGTACTGCCTCTGCTCTGCATCTTGAAGCACAGCACAGATTGCAGAAAGCTTGCTGGCTATCATCTCGAGATCCTTTTTAAGTACTCTGGCAGCTTTGATCTCTTCTGTAGCAGAGGTCAAAGCAAGATCACCAGTAAAGGAAGCCAGCTTTCCAAGAACGGATTTTGTGACAGATATAAGAATTGCTTCTGCCATTGCAAGAAAAGGAAAGCTCCCAAGATTTTGTGTGAGAAAACGGTGAAGCTTGATATAGTTATATGTTGATTGCAATTGCTGTATTTCTATAACAAGCAAAAAAGTCAACAAATCATATCTTTAAACTGGTCAAAGATACACATCCCATTTCCCAAAACGATGCAAGTTGCATTTTGTTCTGAATTTTGAATGAAAAAATGGTGTTAGAATATTGTAGATCTGTAGTTTGTCTTACAGGAAACTCATGTCATATATAATCTAAGATAATCTTTTCTTATTCTTCAAGGGTGGTCTTTGTCTTTCAATTATTAATGGTAATAATATATTACAGGTCCAAATAGTATGGGGGAAAAATAACAAATATTAGAAACAAAATATCAAAAACAAAAGTATGGAAGCGAGCATGTTCGCAATTTCACACAGATACAAGCTAGAACCAAGTATCAGGAAAAGACAGCAAAATTTAATCATTTGAAGACTAAGCTAGACCTGGCATGGTTCTCATTTACTACTATGACTTTTCTAAGCGTCTAATCTGCGACTAAGCTATTACGATTTCGTCGGTGGCCGCAATATAAGCAAACTCCCCGGTGAAGGAAGCTTAAACATTTAAAAAGAAAAGAAAAACTACGAGAAGCCTTGAATTTTATCAATGACTCAGATATAATCTTATAATTCTTTTCTCAGGACAAAATAAGAGGATTCAATTAAAAGAAAACTCACTTAGAAACAATGTAGAAGGACAAAACATCTTGGCCGCGTGAAAATTACAGGTTCCTTTAAAATTTATTGCGAAACTAAACAAGAAAAGTTTAATCACATGTGGATGTCAAGTAGCTTAGTTGGTAAAGTCATGTAGGGTGGTACCCTTAACCTGGGATTGTGTCCTGTACTCCTATCTATATCACTGCTTTCATAGCTCCCTATACACCAGAAAAATCTTATCGAATCTTATACAATATTATGTGCATCTTGGTATGATAAACCAAGAAACTAAATCACACAACACTACCATCCAGAAAAGCAGTAGCACTCATGCTGCCACGCCTTGAGATCATCATCCCATTTCTGCATCAGCATGTAATACTTGACTGCTGGTTACTTTCTAAGGAGAAACCTCATGTATCCGTCAAAAATAACCCAGACGCTTGTCAAAAGCATAGATGAACATGCGCATCTCTGAGAATGAAAGCAGTGAGAACATACTACTGAGCCTGGCCCATCGCAATCTCAGTGCTCCAATGCAACCTATGCATTGGAGCTGACACTTGATCCTGCGCCCCGGCACGTAAATTGGGATGTATGCTGCTGGCGCCAGACATGGTCCTCACGAGAGAGTACTTATTGGCACAAACCTCAATGCTAGGGACAGAATGAAGCATACAATCACCTCCAGGCTCCAAGCACCTAAGAGTAAGACAACTGGCAGTGAACTATAATCTCCCACTCTGTCAATTGTCAAATATGATAATTCATTAGTTGGTCAAGAAGTTATACTCAGGACTACATAGAAGTTAGCAAGCCCAGAGTTCGGAACATCAACATAAAGCGCATTTATCTGATTAATGAGAAGGCCACAATTCCAACAACAAACATAACACCATTGAAAATTTCCTAGATGAGTGAAATTCAAACAAAAATGAAGTTCCAAGGCATTGTTCACATAGCCTTAGAATAGCGTGTACGACCTGCTTAATTGGAGTATCATGATGGTCTTATTATAAAAAACAGTTATATCCCTAGTAGAAAGTCCACAATCAACACAGAAAATTTCAGTTCAAAAACCACACAGGTTTCCGCTAAAGGTCCTGCCTTCCTCACTCCCCTCTTTCCCGACGGCAGAGGCTATTAAATTTGATTGGGCATACGATAGGGAGTTCTTTTAGAGATCTGACAAAGCTCAACATGGAGCGTTTAATAAATCTATGTCTAAAAAAACTGACCCTCATTTTGTCTCATATTCGCATTCACAAAGTCAAGAGAATTTGTGGCTTGCAGAGGGCTTTGAAGCTGTGAACTTTCACTTCCTATAATTGGGGATAAAGAAAAACCCTGCACTAATCTATCCCCAGTAACAAAAAGGCATCATACGAACAAGACTTGTTCAAAGCCTATGCTTCCCGTCCCAAGGCCCAGCTAAATCAATCATATCATACCCAGTGAACCTCTTACAGAGCATTCGACTGGACGAAAATATGGAAACAACTGACCGTTCTATAAAAAGTTAGCAACATCAACACTACTACTACTAGTAGTCAAACATACACGAAACAATTGAGGAATTCTATAAAAAAAGTTAGCAGATCCAATAACATCCTCTTGAGCTTGTCATAAAGTATCATTAGTAAGTCTTGTGTAAGACTGTTTTATCATAAAATTTGGACAAGTCCGCCTCACTTTGTTCCCCTAAAGAGTTAGTACTTTTGTAAGATTTTTTTTTTTTTGGCAACAAGTACTTTGTAAGTTAAGGGTCATTCTAAGAGTTATTCTGAAATAACGGGTCACTCCGTGTCTTAAAAGAGTCTCTTGTACCATAAAATGACCCTTTTTAGTTTTTAAGACAGCAAGTTAGAACTTATGGTAAGACGGTCTCATATATGAGACTTATGGAATTATGAGAGTGCAATTTGCACAGTTTTGGAAATATTATGGATATATTTGGAAATCCAAATAATATAGGGATGCTTTGGAAAGTTGACTTGATTTTTTCTTTAAAATCATAAAAAAAAAAAAAAAAAAAAGTCGATGTAACATGCACTATTTTACATATCACAGTGAAAATTCAAGATCCGCACTTTCAAAACCTTGTAAATGGAAGAATTCACAATTTTGCGGTTATTATAAAAAGTCAACCACCCAAAAAAAAAAAAAAACAGCCATTACAAGACCCTACATAGCTTCTACTCTACCATAAGTAGTTCAAAATCAAATCAAAAAAAGTGAAATATACATATCGAAACAAGCAAACTAAAATCAACGATGTCTTGGCCTAGTAGTTAAAATTGAGCTGCTGTGAACGATAAATCACTGGTTCGAATCCACCCTTCCCCTTCTTTGTAGTTTGTATTGCCTTTGGGGTTCATATGAATCCAAAAAAAAAACAAGCAAATTAACAACAAATAAAACCTCAAAATCCAACAATTATTTAGATGTACGAACTACTCACCATAAAAACAAAAATCATTCATTCATTTCATTGATCAAAGCTTATAAAATCCGAATATTCGGGATCAAAGAAAGTAGTTACTCACCTAAAAAGAAAAAGTAAACAAAAGAAGAAAGATAGAATTCAACCGACATGGAAGGCACCGATATCACCGGCGCGCATAGAATTAGCGATTTCATCGGCGACAATCAAGCAAGAGGTGATCCAACCAGCAAGTGCCAACCATACGATATTTGATATCCATAGTGTTACGCTCCATGGCATCGTGATCTTTCGAATTTACGCCAATTTTTCTTGTTACTTGTTACTGAAGATAATTCAGGTTCAATTTCTATTTGGATTATTGGGATCACAAAAGTTGAGGAATAAGTTGATTGAGATTTGAGATTTCAGATTTGGGGGAGCCGAGGGTTTGGTAGTTTGAATTTGGAAGAAAGGGACTGATATACTAGTAGTTACTAGTTAGACTAGTTGGTTTAGTGTCATTTACTTGTGAGTCGTGAGTTGGACAGTCAGATTAGAAGGTGACGGGTTGGAATCTCACGCTGGTCAACCAAGTTTGCAATTAGCGGGTAAGAATTAAGATACTTCGAAAGTAGGAAAAGGCCAAGAGAAGGTTAAGGCTATGTTTAGGTTATGTTCAGTTCACCTTATTTTTGCTTATTTCAGATCTAATCAGATCAGATCAGAAAAAATAAGTTCAGATCAGATCAGTTCAGATCATGCTTATATTTAAAAATCACTATATCTTTCATTACATATTAGTAAAAATTATAATAATTGAATATTAATAAAGTACTCATTGAGCCGAATCAAACAAGACCCCACATGACTATATTTTTTCTTATATATTGAGAAAAATCTAAAAGATAAGATCTTATTATCAGATCAGAAAAAATAAGTTCAGATCAGATCAGAAAATTTCTGGTGAACTAAACATAGCCTTAGTTCACCTGAAATTATCTGATATGAACTTATCTGATCTGATCTGAACTTATTTTTTCTGATCTGATCTGATCTGAACTGATATGATAACAAGATCTTATCTTTTAGATTTTTCTCAATATATACGAAAAAATATAGTCATGTGGGGTCTTGTTTAATTCGTTTCAATGAGTACTTTGTTAATATTCAATTATTATAATTTTTACTAATATTTAATGAAAGATATAGTGATTTTTAAATATAAGCATGATCTGAACTGATCTGATCTGAACTTATTTTTCTGATCTGATCTGATCTGATTAGATCTGAAATAAGCAAAAATAAGGTGAACTAAACATAGCCTAACTTGATATAAAATAAAGGAAAAGTTGACAAGAGAGGTCTGAATTTTAGCCGATAATTTTTAAAAGGTACCAACTTTGGATTAACATGTGGTGGTCACAACTATAGGGGGTCCTAACTTTTATTGGTCCTTACAGGTTGTCAACCTACAAAATCCGGTAAACCCTCACGTGACTTTATAAAAAAGGCATGTTAGGTTGATTTCAGTAAAATCTTTCTTTCTCTTTCTTTCTCATTCTTTCTCTGTCTTTCTCTTTCTTTCTCTGTGTTAATCTCCAATGGAATCGCAAAAATCTGGCAACTCTGGATCTATCAACTCCAAAAGTGAAGCAATTGTAAGATGCAACCATGGAATTTCGGCAAAACTGAGGATATCGAAAAACAGTGGAAGCTATGGGAAAAGGTTTGACGGCTGTTCTATGTGGCCAGTAAGTTTTCTTCCCCATTTTTCGGTTTTGCGCAAATTAGGGTTTTCAGTGTTTTTTTTTATTGTTAATTGCAATTTCAAGATTAATGAAATTGTTGCACTTTTTTGTTGTAGAAGCATGATTGTGAATTTTTCTTGTGGGAGACTGGGGCAATGTTTACAAAAGGGTGCAACCAATGTGAGGACTTGCAGTCACAGCTAATGGAACACAACAGTTTCTGAGACCGAATTAGGTTTCAAAACATTGGAAGAGAAGCTTGGAAAACTAAAGTTGAAGAAGGATATCATGACAGTGTCTATGCATGAAATGAACGCTGAGATGATAATAATGCATGGGGAAATGCAGAAGACAACTAGGGGACAGAGATATGCTATAATGGGGATGATTGTTTCATGGATGTTGTTAGCTTACTTTTGGATGTGTAAGGAGTGAAATTGGCATTAGGAAGATAGATGTTTCATGGATGATGGATGTTTATGTAGGTGTTTAGGCTGGTTAAAGTGTCTTAGATGGCTTATTTTGTGGGATTCAATTTCATGAATGTAACAACTTGTCAATTATTATGCATTTTTGGATGAATGAATAAATCCTATTTTGACATACTTTATGTATTACTCTTTCATGTATTTGCAAATATTGAGAAACAAAAGTAATTCAAGTGTATTGATTGACACAACATGTAATTAAAATATCAATAACTGTCAACAATGGACAATTGTAGCAAACAAATTGATTGTAACAACAGTTGCACAAAATAGATCAACTTTGTTCCAAAATCAGAATAATGTGGCCAAAAAACAGAATATTGTTCCCAAAACAAAATTGGACATATAACAGTTTTAGTTTGTTGATGCTTGGGTTGATGCTTGACTTGAACCTACAGTTTCTCCAATGATTATTGGTACTCTTCCTGTAATATCCTAAAAATCTTAAACGTACTTAAGTGAATAATTAACATTTATTTTATTCGTTCCACTAATTAAGCATCGTATGATAAAATGATTATAGAATTTTTAGCATAAAAGTTTATCAACTTAAGTTATGATGATAATTTACAATTTACGATTTTAGGAGTTAATCAAGAAGGCTAATGTAGTTGTTAATTCATTAAAGTACAAAGTGTCAACATTTCACCCAAAGTCTTACTAAAGTCACGTTTAGGTGGTATTGTGGGAATGAAATTCTGATTTTGGTTTGGGAAGCAAAGAGGGAAAAAGAGAAAAGAAAGCATGGTCAAATCCCCCATTAATGGTGTCTTCTTCCCCACTCCACCATGTCCATTTGTCACTCATGCAATCACAACTTTCTTCTCCTTCTTCAGAAAATCTGTCACCAATCCTCACCCAAAGCTTCTTCAAGTTAACAAAATCAGATTATTTACTTCACCATCTTCCTCCAACACTGATTTTAAACCTCCAAACTCCACTATAAATAGCCATGGGGATTCAACATCAAGAACCCACCAACAATAACCTTCATCCTCTCTTCTCTCTCTAAACAGAAATTCAGTCAATAATCGACGGAAAATTGTAACAAAAATAAATCCAAAAAGAAACCCCCAAATTTTTACTCTCTCCTCTGTTTCGGTTCCCCCCCCCCCCCCGCGCCGGTCTCGCGCCGCGCCCAGTTCCGTCCCACACCCGCTATCGTTCGTCGACACCGCGCAGCTCGCCGGAGACCCGCGCCAGCACCCTCACGCTCTCTCTCTTCTCCGGCGGTCTCTCACGCCCCTCTCCTTCTTCGCGCGACGCTGCTGCACGCGCAGCACTGCGGACGACCCACGAGCGCTGAACCGCCGGAGACCGTCGCCGGAGATCGTCGTTGCTGCTCGCCGGCGTCCCTCCCTCAGGCGTGATTTCGTCCTCCTGCTCCTAGTAGCAGAGGTGATGGTTTTCCCCTTTTAACTTTCTGATTTCTTATTCTCTAATGCAAACCCAAGTTTTTAACCCTTAACATTTATTAAATTATTTGGGCCTAGAACCTTGGATTCAGAAATAAGCTTAAGTTTTAAATCTGAATTATATTATTGTTGGGCTAAAGGAGTTAAACTAAAGCTAATTTAGTGCTTTATTAAGTCATGTTAGTTTAATTATTAAGTTAAGTATAATGTTGGGCTTATAATCTGAATTTACTTAGTTTAGTCACTTAAGTTAATCTTGTTGCTTTAATATATTAAGCTTTAATGGACTGATTTAGTTAGTTTTATTAAACCACCTAACTTATTTACTAAAATCTATTATTGGGTTATAATTCATGATTTTTAAACCAGTTTAGCTATAAATTCATTAAGTTTATAATTGAGTTTAAGTTATGAGTACTTCACTAATCCTTAAGTTCACTTATAATAATGAGTTACTTGACTTGTTAATTTTAAATGACTAAATAATATCAAAATAATGTTAATGGATCTATTATAACTTTAAATTTAATTAATTTATTAATGGACGACTAATTAGTTATTAACTATGAACTAGAATAATGTTATGTTTTCGAAAGATTATATGATATGTAGTAATATAACTTTAATGTTTCGATAATTCTAAAAATATAGCTAAATGAGTTATTTCATTAAGTGGTTGTTAAAGACTCACCTTAATTGAACAAAGTTATTAACGATTAAGAAATAATGACCTTTAAGGAGACTTTACGACGTTATAATGACCGTTATGACCTCAATAAGCGCTAACTAATATTTAGGCTTAAAAGCTAAATAACGAAACGTTCATTAATAAAATTATTCTTGAATAGATTAAAGAAGATAAAGGATATTACAAGCCTCCCCCGGCTATCAAGGTTGGTAAGCAGGAATTCAGGTAACGTCTACTGCTAACACCCGCATTCCCCTTCAAAGTATGTTTTGATATGATTAATATTATGTTTTATATGGATTGCGGGAAATGAAATGTTTTATGATGGTTATTATGATATGATGCTATGAGAATGATGATGACGTTTGATGAAATGAAAGAATATAATTATTCACGATGATGATGTTACTTAAAAATAATGAAACATGATAAATTCAAGTGAAAGACGGTTCTGGCAGTATGATACGGGCACCGCAAGTGTCACCTATGTTGTGACCGCCTGATGATTTAAATGATACGGGCACCGAAGTGTCACCTATGAGTGACCGCCTGACTGTTTTATGATACGGGCACACAAGTGTCACCTATGTTGTGACCGCCTGATGGTTTAAATGATACGGGCACCGCAAGTGTCACCTATGATGTGACCGCTGACGGTTATGTAGTGGGAGACGTCCCCTATGTTATGATGTACTAGCCAAGTTACCAAAGTAAAAGATATATGATGATGAACATGATAAAGAAGATAATGTAACATGATATGATATGTTTGTGAAATGGTTTGAATTATTCTTTTCTCCTTGTTTATAAATAAAATGATGTGAAATGAATTTACGATGTTAGAGTAGTATGTTACTGAGCCTCGGCTCACGACGTTTTGTTTTATGTTTTAGGTATGGGAGAACAGTTGTGGATCACGATTATATTGCGTTATGAAGATTATGTAGGATTCATGAGGTTTTAAGATACTTTGTATAATGGATAAACAAGTATTATTATACGATGAGTATTTGTATAGTGAATTTTAAATTTTAGGCTACTATTTTATTTGTGGGCCATAATCCACAGGATTAAGTTATGCTTCCGCTGACGATTAAGGTTATGTAAATTTGTCGGGGCGTTCCACTTCCTCCCTGTGCACATGACAGGTTAGTGTAAGTTAAATTGATAACAACAAAAAAGTAACATCTGGGTAAATTTTGTGAGCTTATTACCCCCACAAAAATAGATCCATCATTAGCTATGAAAACACCAACTCCTTTAGGCACCTGTTATTTTGAGACATGAACAACAAAATTACAAGTGAAAATGGTGAACTTGGAAATATTGAGGAAACAGAGGGAAGTCAAATGGTTAACTTATAGTGGTTGTAGCTTTCTTCCCCCCTCTTGAACCCTTACCACCTCTTGAACCCTTCCCTCCTCTCCCTGCTGTGCTTGGATGTGGGTCTGAGCTGCTTGGATCAGCATTTGTAGTTCTCTTTCCTCCTCTTGAACCCTTCCCTCCCCTGATGACCCTTCCTCCTTTTCTAGTTCTGCTTGGCTATGTTGTTGCATCAAAGTGAGGGTCATTCTGAGCACCATGATGAGTTGAAGCATCAGATGTCTTGGCCTTTTTGTGAGGTGGATGACTAGGAGCTTTGTCTTTATTTGGACAAGTCCTCTTGTTATGGCCCTTAAGTTTGCATATTGTACATGTCATTTCAACCCCATGTTTGGTTAATCTCCCAGGCTTTTTTGGGTTTTCATGTGGGTCTTTTCTCCTACAGATTATTGGTCTCCCAAGACCAACTTTAATGGGTGGTGGGATGAGAGGAGAAGTGACTAGTGGCCAGTGTCTTTCACTTACTAGAGGTGGGATTGACCCAGCATAAGATCTCAGGTAATTCTCTCTTGTGTACACTTGGTCCACAAAGTCTTCAGCATCTCCTTTACAGAATGATATGCTGGCTACAACATGACAACAGAGGATACCAGTGAGGTCCCACTTCCTGCAGGTGCAAGATTTAGCTTCAAGGTCAAATGTTACACTATCCATATGATAGTTAACCTGAAATATTGTATTTGTTGATGGAATTGGAATGCAGTTGGCAGCTAGGTTTTTTTCCTTCTCCAACCTAGCTTGAATCCTGGGACACAACTTTGCAGAACTGGCCTCCATTTCCTGTCTTTTAACCACCAACCTTTGCATCAGGGCAGTCCTGATATCTCCAGCATGTAAATGAATGTTTGGTTCTTGCATTGATGATATACCCATTGAATGTCTCTGATAAATTGCTAGTGATCACATCTGTCTTGCTAGCTGTCTTCAGAAATGCCCTACAAAACACATCTGGATTATGTTTCCTAAATGCAGCAACAGCATCACTATTAACCTCTGACATCTCTTCCATTGCTTCATTGAAATCAGCCACACTATAGGCTTTAACAGCTTTCTAGAATATCAATTTCATCTCATCACCTTTAAAGTCCTTATGCCAATGTGCAACAATGTGTCTTGCACAGTGCCTGTGCTCACATTTTGGTAGTATTTTTGGCACAGAACTTATAATATTCTGTAAGTATATTAAACATATCATGAGATTCAACATAACATTATTAGTGAATCTTTCATGAAAGAAAAATAACACACTTACCAAGTGTTATCAAAACAGTGGGATCCTCTCCCTCACCTAAATTGAGGGAATGAGTCACAAACCACTCCCAAGAAGAATTATTTTCCCCCTCCACAATTGCCCACGCAACTGGGTACATCTGGTCATTTGCATCCTTACCAGTAACTGCCAACTGTTGTCCACCCAAAATGTTTTAGGAAACAAGCATCTATGCTTAAAAATTTTCTGAACCTTCAATCCACCCTCTCCTAACACCATCAAAGCATATGAAGAGCCTTTGAAATACTGGGACCTTCTCATTCTTTTTGCAGGAGCATGAACCAGTTCAATCACAGTGTCAGGGCAGCTAGCTTTGATGGCAGCTATATATCTGCCCAGTTTCATAATGATCAACATGGATCCATGAGGAGCTATGAGCCCTGTGTTTGACTTTATAAGCTAGAGATCTCTTAATTAAAACCTTGTAACCCTTCCTCATAGTATCCATAATCTCCTTAGTTGGCCAGTGAGGCCTAGCCTTAAAGATTTCAAGCAGTTGTTTTGCCAGCCAAGATGACTTCATTTGCCTATTGCTATCCATGTTCCTTGTGCAACTGTGTGCACTGTCAACAGATTTGACAACAAAACACGCCCTCCTAGTATCCCAAGATCCATACAACCTAAATGGACATCCTTTCTTGCATCTAACTTCCATTCTCTGTTGCCTCTTTTTATTACTACTTGAAAAACTCAAATTCCTACCTTGTTGCACAGCAAACATAGCTACTGCTTCTCTAAAGCATTCCCTATTTGGAAATCTCTGCCCCACTGTCTAGGAAAAGTTGTTGTAATCAATTTCTCCATGAATCAATAACCCCCTGCCTGTTCTCCTAGGCCCTCTGTCCTCTCCTTCAACATCACTGTTCTCAAGTGTGTGAATATCATCTTCACTGTCCTCATATTCACTCAGAAACCCACTCTCACTAGTGGTTGTTTTTCATTTCCCCCTCTTATCTTCCTTTGCAGCTTCCCTTTGCAACTGTTGTGCAATTTCAAACAGTTTGTGTTGGTCCCTCTAACTTTACTTCTTGCAATCCTAATTCATCATCACTGGTTTTAGGATAATCACCATCAATAATTGTCTCAATTTCATCCTCATGCACCTTCTTATACTCCTCATTCAACAGATCATGTAACTCATCTTCACCTATTTCAGATTCATCTACATACTTAGATGATCAGTTTCATTTGAGCCTTCAGTGCTAGGTTCATACATAGAGGAATCACTATTGTCTTCTTCACCAACTAACTCCCTCCATGTAAGAGGACTGTCAGGCCTGTTGTCATACCATTCATAGTAATCATGTGGAAGAGTTTCTTGGTCATCTATGAAAGGTTCTTTGGTGGACTCATTAAAGAAGGGAGTTGGAGCTGAAGGTGTTTGTGAGGGGGTCTTTGATGACAATGAGGGGTTGGGAGGACGGTCTACAAATGTAGCTGAAGGTGTTTGTGAGGGAGCCTGTGATGACAGTGAGGTGGGAGGGCAGTCTACAATTGAAGCTGAAGGTCTTTGTAAGGGAGGCTTATTTGCAAAAGGGTTCTCAGAGAGTATCTGAACTTATTGTAGCCTAAGACTAGACCTAAGTAGGGGCAGTACTTGTGGGCCCTTTTCTTACCAAAGCATTTGAGTTTTTCTGGCCTTTGTTTTGTGAGGGAAGGTTTACTTGTGGGCAGTTCTGGTTTTATTGTCTGAACAGGTACAGATGGCTGACTTACAGGCTTTGGTTCAGCCCCAACTTTTGATCCAGGCCCACTCCTTTCATTTGGTTCAGGCCCATTTGTTTTAGGTCCATTTGGTTCAGGCCAGCTTTTGACATACTGGCTTTAGGCCCTTGACTAGGTTGAGTTTGGTCAGGCCCCTCATTGGGTTTAGGTTGCTTAGTGGCCCAGTCTAAAAGGTTCACTTCCTCCTCCACCATTTGAGGTTCATCAACCCCATGTAATACAAACAGGTCAAATACACCTGCTTTTTAATGTTATTTCTCCCATCTCTAACACCTCCTTATCTCTATAAACTATTCTCAAACCATCATCTAGTGTCTTCCCAGGAATAAGGTAAATTTTTTTATCAATTACCCTATATGTACCACATTTTTTGGCCATCTCTTCCAAAAAAAACCAACATAGTTCATCAGGATCAACAGGAAAGGTCCTCCCACCTCCACCAATGTATTCCATACCCTTATCAGTTTTTTTGAAAATTCCCTCATGCCAAAATCTTAAGGTCACAATATCCATCACTTGCAAACTACAGTAGTGAATGAAACAACAAGAAAACAATCAACATGTTGCTTTCACAGTTCAATTCATGGAGCATAAAACAAAAAAAATAATTCAACCTTTACTAACTAAATAAAAAAAATTCAACCTCTACCAAATATATTGTTTCTTGTTTAAAAAAAAATGTTGTTCAAACTAAACACCATTGCCAAAAATTCAAGCTTTACAAGCACAAAAGTTCGAGACAATTCACTTACTAGGGTTTCTTCAAAATCGCGAAACTTGTCTGCTTTCCTTCTTCATTTAACTTCAAAATTGCACAGTAATGGCGATGGAGGAGGAAGATGAACAGTTCAGGGTGTTAATTTTAGGAGGGAAAACAATTTTAGGGTCTGTTACTGGCCAACTTGTAAAACTTACTTTCATTAAACATTATGTGGGACCCTGTATAATAGGTTATGACCTATGTTGCCAGTTACAAGTCACACAAGACCAATAAAAGTTAGGACCCCCTATAGTTGGGACCACCATAGGTCAATCCAAAGTTGTTACATTTTAAAAATTATCGCCCAAAGTTCAGACCTCTCTTGTCAATTAATTTTTCCTAAAATAAATTTTGTACTAGTATAATAAATTGAGAAATTATGTTGCATAAAGGACTGAGGTTGAGATGGTGGAAATGTGGAATAGTAACATCATTCCTCATTTTGTATCTTTGAGATTTAGGAATCAAACATCATTAGACTCATTTGAAGAATTTCCCTTGCCAAGGCATCTTGTATCATAATATTTGCAACACTTTCTATTTCGAAGGGTGAAATTACTTAAATAATAATACTTATACAAAATAGTGTTTTTGTTGCCTTCTATCTTATTTTGCAACTTTACAAAAGCAAACACTATATTCGTTAACGCACAAACACAATTTTCGTATTAGATGCATCTAATTGTTAAATCCCTATAATTTCTCATGAGTTTCCCATGTTTTTCCTTCATGCTTGTGCTTCAAACCCTCCAACATCTCGTCTAAAAACTCACCTCTTACTTTTTGCCCTCAATGAACGACCTTGCCCAACATCACTAAACTTATGGCTCATCTTTAGCTATTCAGCTACACGTTGAATTTACAAGCAACATCAAGAATTCGTATTCTAAGGACAGGAGTTAGCTCAAGTGGGTAGAGCGCTCCCCCTTGGCCCCTAAGGTTGGGGGTTCGATCCTTATCCCAGCATTATGTTGGGATATTTCCTTTGCATGTTATGCATGCCTTACCAGCCAATGTGTTGGTATTTCCTACAGGCTAATAGCCTTGTAGGGGTTAACCCTTGGGCTGACTTAATTTCCTAATAAAAAAAAAATCAAGAATTCGTATTCATCCTTTAGATATACTATTAATTGTAGAAGTGGAGACCAACATGACTATATGAGTAGGAGTCTTTTACCAATAAAGTGCTACAAGTTTAGTTATGTACAACATTTTTGAACAACAAAAAAAAAATCAAAGTGACAACTTAGGACTCACCAGGTTTGATTAGGTGCAAAAACAACTAAAACTTAGGCTGATCAAGTTTAATCAGTTAAGATAAATTTAGGTGAAGATAAGTTTAGGGCATGTTTAAATTTTGGGTAATGGATTAAGGGGATAGTAAAAGTCAAACCACCTTAATAAAGGAAAAATAGAGGTGAATTGCGATGGTTCCAAAGGCATAATGTGATTTTGTTGTGATGAGAAGAAGTTAATACCTCGAAAATGAGGGGGACAATTACTCTAGAGGGTGGTGGGTAACTATTACCCGGTTACCCTGGTAATAAGAACAATTTCCTTATTCATTTATTTTCCTTCTCACTATCACTAACTTATCCCTTTTATCATCACTTTTTCTCCTTTATAATTATTTCTAACGGCCTTACTTTTCTTAATTTTGTTGTGAGAAATATGGAGAGAGAGAAGCTATGTAAATATATCAGAGAGTATTATATTTGTATTGATGTGTAAAACTGATTTCTTACACCGGTATTTATAGGCAAAATTCTACTATTTTAACATTACACTTTCAACATTTTCTGCGTGGAGAAAAAGCTTTTCCTAGCATGCATTAAATGCATGTCAGGACATTCACCATACTTAAACAGTGGAATTTGCCATTCCACTAAAATTTGACTTTTTTAGTCGCTTAATACATTACCATACATTTACACTCCATCCAAGCAAGACCTTAGTTGTATTTTATTTTTCCATGGCTAAAAGCTCATTAAAAAGTCAACAATTCAAGAAACGTTAAATTCCCGCCTATTTGAATGCCCAAATATATTCAAATTCAAATTACCAACAACTGAACAACCAAACGTCCAAAAATCAATTTCAGGAGCTTCTTCCTTTTTCTCTCTCCTCTTCAAAAATGGCTCCCACCTTCATCTTCCCCCCAAATCTCCATTCCCTCGAACAAGAAAACGACGACAATCATCTCTTTGCTCAAAACCCTACCAACATCACCTCCTTTACTTCTTCCGACCTCGAAGAATTCGTCAAAGGTAATTTCTCTCTCCTCCTTAATTCCAAACCCCCAAATATAAAACCCTAATTTCACATTTCTCTGACGAAATTTCCCTCAATTTTTGATGTTTTAGGTCTTTCATTCGACCTGTCAGATAAGGAACTCTTCTGCATTGAAAATCAAGATGTTTTTGATCGAGTTTATTCATTGGTGAAGTGTTTTTCATCTCTTACGCCTCCTTGTAAGTTGAACTTTGTTGAAAGTCTTCGATCGAATTTCAGTGTTCTTCTTCCGAATATCGATTCGCTTTCTAGACTGTCACATTCACCCCAGAATGATGATGATGGTGGTGGTGGTGGTGGTGAGGATGGTTCTGTGTCGGTGCTTGAACGAGTTGCTTCACATCGCAATGCTTTTAAAATCTATACTTTCTTCCTTGTACATATCATTCTTGCGGAGGAGTCTAGTAATACGTCTACCAATACCTCCAAAGTAAGTACATTTTTTGTTGGAATGCATTTTAATCAATTGACATAATTACTACAACATAGACAATGTCAAAGCCTTAATTTCGATAGGATGGAGTCGGCTTCTTGATCCGAATACTTCAAATTTACATAATTACGCATATGTTTTATCCCCCCGCTCCATCATGATCATCAGACTATTTAACCAATTTTTGTTATTCTATAGTATCTGTTATGTACAATGTTATTGAATTATCATTTGTATGTTTCATGTACTAATGCACTAATACTATCAAGTTTAAATACCAATGCGATAACAAAAGCTTCCTTAGATTAAGTAGAGTAGCGTATTGGAGACAAACAAAAGCTTCCTTAGGTTACTAAAGCTTCCTTAGATTAATTAAAACTTTCTTTGAACATAAATGACCTTAAATTGATATTTGAAAGGAAATGGAGGGTGTAGCGTGTTGGGTTGAGTTGACATTTAATGTATACTAATGAAGGTGGCTAAAGTAATAACAATAAGGTTAGGGCTCTGTTCTTTTGGACTGAATCAATGAAAATTCAGTTTAGTTCAGACAAATTCAGTTCAATTCAGTTAGTTTCCCCTCTCAGTTTTTATTCAATCAGTTTAGGCAAATTAAGTTCAATTCAAAAGTTTAGTTCCGTTCTGTCCAAAAGAAAAGAGCCTAACTGCCCAAGTAGAGTAGTCTTCATTGTACTTGCTTCATCACAACTAGATTGTGTCTTAGCATATGTAATTGATGAAAAAGGTTTGCAGTTTGAGTATGAAAAAGGAGGATAATTTTGAAATGAGGTATGAAAAATAACATCCATTGTATTTACTTCATACTTAAAACGCAAATAACTTATTATGTTGAGTGGTTCGATGTGAAGGACTAGCCAACAACAACAAGCTGGGCCACTAGAATTAGCATCCTTTTTCGAGTCAGAGAGATATGTTCCTCATTTGTCGAGTAATATCAGAAATCATAATTGGTCTTTCACTCTAAGTTGTCAGTCATTTAATGTTGATGGATTTTCCAATAAATTATGTGGTTTTAGACGGCAGCTAGCAGCCGGAAGAAATTGCCAATAAATTCCTGGAAGTGGGAAGGACAGCGAGGGAGGATACTAACCTTGATCGCTAATTCACTTGAGGTCAACCTATCATTGCTCTTTGGATCCTCAGACACTGATGAGAATTACCTTTCTTTCATTACAAAGTAAGTTGGACGCAGTTTTTTTTTGTTGTTGAATTTGGTATTATTATTTATCTAATTATTGACATTGTTCCAATATCTGTAGGAATGCCTTTCTCATGTTTGAGAATCCTATACTGCTAAAGGATTCTGATGTAAAAGATGCTTTATGTCGTATAATTGGGAGCTGTGCTACTAAGTATCACTACTTGGCACAAACATCTGCTTCAATCATTCATTTGCTCCACAAGTATGATTTTGTTGTCATTGCCATGGCTGATGCCGTGGCAGGAGCTGAGAAAAAGTACGCTGATGGGAGCTTAGCGACCTCTATTATCAGAGAAATTGGAAGAACAAACCCAAAGGATTATGTCAAGGATACAGCGGGTGCAGATAATATAGGGCGCTTTCTTGTTGAGCTCTCAGAGAGGCTGCCAAAATTGATCTCGACAAACATTGGCATTCTAGTCCCACATTTTGGTGGAGAATCTTATAAGATCAGGAATGCACTTGTGGGGTTGCTAGGAAAGTTGGTGTCTAAAGCTTTTAAAGACGAAGAATGTGAGGTGAGCTCGAAGTCAGTTCGGCTCCGAACTAAGCAGGCTATGCTAGAAATTTTACTGGAACGTTGTCGTGATGTTTCAGCTTATACGAGAAGCAGGGTGCTTCAAGTTTGGTCTGAACTCTGTGAAGAACATTCTGTTCCAATAGGTCTGTGGAACGAAGTGGCCGCACTGGCAGCAGGGAGGTTAGAAGACAAGAGTGCAATTGTGAGAAAATCTGCTCTGAATCTTCTTATTGTAATGCTGCAGCATAATCCATTTGGGCCTCAACTTCGCATATCGTCTTTTGAAGCGACACTGGACAAATACAGGAAGAAGTTAAGTGCTCTTCAGCCAGAGGTGCATACAGGGAATGAAGTAGATGGAGCGTCATCTGATATAGACAACTGTAACGGGGATGGTGATGTTGATCACGTCAACAGTGAAGCTAGATCTGATGAGCAGCCTAATAGTTTAACTGATAGCTATTTGTCCCAGGTGGAAGAAGACACTGTTTTGAAAGATAATTCTGTTCCTGATGTTGGAAACCTGGAGCAGACCAGGGCTCTGGTTGCTTCCCTTGAGGCTGGCCTGAGCTTTTCCAAGTGTATATCAGCTACAATGCCAACCCTTGTTCAACTGATGGCTTCGTCTTCTGCTACAGACGTGGAGAACACTATACTTCTGCTCATGAGGTGTAGACAGTTTCAAATTGAAGAATCAGATGCATGCCTACGGAAGATGTTGCCTCTGGTACTTTATTATCATTTCACATCTCAATTGCAGGATGTTATGACTATGAATATGTGCTAAACTCACGAGGTTGTCTATTCATATTTAGAGGAATCTAATGCCACTTCTCTTTCCGCTTTCCTGTTACAGGTTTTTTCTCAGGACAAATCAATATATGAGGCAGTGGAAAATGCATTCGTCACCATATATATTACAAAGAACCCACTGGAATCTGCTAAGAATCTTTTGAATCTTGCAGTAGATTCAAATATTGGAGATCTTGCAGCTTTGGAGTCCATAATTGGTGCTTTAGTGCTCAAAGGGGATATATCTCCTGGCACGGTAACTCAGTTTTTCGTCTTTAAATCATATGTTGAAATAGTTGCTTGTTGAGCTCTCTGTTTGACATTGGATGATATTAAGAATCATTCACTTTGATTAGTTAATTTAGTTTTGTTATTTGATTAAAATGAACTCTTATCTCTGGTTATGTTACACCAACACAATCAATGTAATTGTAGGCACTTAGTCAGACATTCTTAAACTGGATAAATCTGCTACAGTGCTACCTAATCATCTGATGTAGTGAATCACTACCTTTTTCTTTTACTTGCAATATTTGATTATTTCAATACACTCACCAAAAAGTCATTTGTTGCAACTAAAAAAACGGAGGAAATATTATATATTTATATATGTTGCTTGGGGGTCTGCTTTTAACTCATTAGTGGTGGACCGGAAGTACGTAACTGTATTTGTCCAAAGACATGACATTGCAGAGTTTATTTTCTCAAAGGATGATAGTGTCGCATCACATACTATCAGCAAGCTACCTATCATATTAAGATTATAGCTTACGAGCCATTTGTAATCAACTGAATAACTGATGTGTTGCTGATCTAAAGCTTCCAAATGTCCGGGCTACTGGATCATCCAGTAAAGAGGATATGCTTGTAACTGGAATCACTCTTTTTGTTAGAAGATAATTCGAATGTTATAAGTGGTTCATAATTTGTAAAGCTGAAAGAGTTAATACTTGCGGACAGAACATTGAACTGTCACAAGACAATTGGGGTTAGCAGATGAACTTGAAATTAAGGTGAAATGTCTAATTTTCATGCGATGACTTTTCTGCTGTATGTGTACGACACTGTCGCCACTCGCCACATCTCTAGGAAATGGTAACTACTTTCATTCATCTGTTTGATTTAATCTTATGACCTAAAAGCTTGAGGATTCATTTGCATTTTGGATTTGTGAATATGACATGTTGGTAATGTCCATCGCGGCTTCTGCAATGTGTCGCTTATACCTCTCTCTCCCTTGCCTTCTTCCCCTGTGTTTAATTATACAATATTGCATGTTTTTAAAGTGTTTGTGCAATCTCTATTACGATTATTATGTTTGAAACCAAATATGGTGGATATTCTGATCCAGTGTTTCTTGTATTCTAAGTAAAATTTGACTTAAAAATTGCATATTCCAGATTTCAGCTCTGTGGGACTTCTTTTGCTTTAATTTACCAAGAACTACAGCGGAGCAGTGCCGTGGTGCCTTAATTGTTATTTGTATGGCTGCAAAGTCATCAAGTGAAATTCTAGGTTCTCACTTACAGGACATTATTGATATTGGATTTGGGCGATGGGCAAAGGTTGATCCCTTGCTAGCAAGAACAGCATGTACTGCTCTCCAGAGGTTATCTGAAGATGACAGAAAAAAGCTTCTGGCAAATAGTGGGAGTCGTATGTTTGCCACGCTAGAGAGTCTAATTACTGGTTCTTGGCTGCCAGAAAACATCTGGTACAATGCTGCTGATAAGGCTATAGGTGCAATTTATACACTTCATCCAGCCCCAGAAATTATTGCTGCCAGGGTGGTGAAGAAATCCCATACTTTTGTATTCAATCTTGGTGAATCTGGTCCTTTGTCAAATGACATGGAGAATGGGACTGCTCATGGCTCTACCACAGTTGAAGCTGGAAAACTTAGTAGATACTTGTTTGTTATAAGCCATGTTGCCATGCATCAATTAGTGTACATTGAATCTTGTGTTAGAAAGATACAGAAAGAGAAAGCAAAGAAGGAGAGACAGAGTGCTGATGGTAGCGGTTCAACTCTTGAAGCTACAAAGGTGAGTTGGCAAAATGCTCACTAAAAAATAACATTTGAAAGTTACTTCCTGATATCGAGCTGTTGCATCTTCTTCATATTTTTGTTTTTTTTTAATTTAAACATATTTGCCTGCATTTGATTGAATGTATTTTGGGTAACTACAGGACAGTGGTATAAATGCTGAACTAGGTGTTGCTGCCTCTGAAGATGCAATACTTGATTCACTAGCTGACAAGGCAGAGAGAGAAATTCTATCTGGTGGTTCAGATGAAAAGAATTTGCTGGGATTTTGTGCACCTTTTCTGTCTAAGCTCTGCAGAAACTTTAATTTGATGCAGAAGGCGAGTTCCTTATCTATGGTCTTAATACTGCTAAGATATATGAGAATAAGAAGTTCACATCAATGCATCAATAAACCTGAACAGTATGTTTCGCGTAGCTCTAGAAGATTTTGATCTTTGTTTGTCTGATCTCTGAAGTTTCAAGGACTTAACACACTAATGCTTAATCTCTCAAACTTTACATGCAAACTTAGCCTTCTTTTACGTTCTTCATCCTGATAATTTGCTTTTCTATTCCTTCTAGAATCCAGAACTGCAAGCAGCTGCTATGCTTGCTCTGTGTCGTTTTATGGTTGTCGATGCAGCTTTTTGGTGAGCATTTTCTCTTGACTTTATTTGCATGTTTGGTCACCGATTTGACAACTAATAAGTGAACTTCCTTTCTATGTATCCAGTGAAGCAAATCTCCAGTTACTGTTCACAGTTGTGGAGAGTGCATCATCAGAAACTGTTCGATCAAATTGCACAATAGCTCTTGGAGATCTGGCAATCCGTTTTCCTAATTTGGTTGAACCTTGGACTGAGCACATGTATGCCAGGTTACGTGATCCTTCAGTTTCCGTTAGGAAAAATGCTGTGCTGGTCCTTTCACATCTTATCTTGAATGAGATGATGAAGGTATGGATGAACAACTTTTTGACTTGCTTTCATACATCACAATGAAACTGATGATGGCCACTTCATAATCAGGTCAAAGGTTACATATATGAGATGGCTATGAGATTGGAGGATGAAGATGACAGAATTGCAAACTTGGCAAAACTCTTTTTTACTGAATTAGCAAAGAAAGGTAAGAGAAAATGATACATGAGTGCTAGGAGAAAGGGAATTGACTTGAAATTGAGATATCCCAAATGATCTCTCAATCTTTTATTAAAGTAGCCTGAAAGATATTGCCATTTCTCAGGATCAAATCCAATATACAATCTACTTCCTGATATTCTTGGCAAGCTTTCCAAACAAAATTTGGAGAAGGAATCATTCTGCAACATTATGCAATTCTTAATTGGTTCCATCAAAAAGGTAAAAGACATCCCTTATTGATCTTAGTGTATTAAATTGTTGCCCGCATCATATTTATACCCTTCCCGACTTCTCCAGGATAAACAAATGGAAGGCTTAGTCGAGAAGCTTTGCAACCGGTTTAACGGGGTTACAGGTATAGCTAGAATAGTATCTGCTCATTCTGGTTTCTTCTATTTTACATGCTGTCTTATAGCAAATTTGCAGTTTATGATATTGATAATTCTAAATGATGATTATGTGAAGCTCTGAAGTTATTGTCTTGTGTTCTTACCTGATGACAAGAACCTCTCTGGTCATCAAATTTATCTGAGTATGTGTATGTTCTTACACCTGTGTCCTTTATTTGGATTTTCTTTTTTCCGCAGATAGCAGTCATTGGCAATGCCTTGCTTATTGCCTTTCTCAGTTGGCCTTCACTGATAAAGGAATGAAAAAGCTTATAGAGTCATTTAAGACATATGAACATGCTTTATGTGAGGATTCTGTGATGGACCATTTCAGAAATATAATAAACAAGGTAATTTCAACATATATTTGCTCAATTTCTAGGTTCTAGTAATGCGTATATAACCATTCAATGAATTAAAACAGGGCAAGAAGTTTGCAAAACCAGAACTGAAATCATCTATTGAAGAGTTCGAGGAAAAGCTCAACAAGTTTCATTTGGAGAAAAAGGAGCAGGAGGTTACAGCACGAAATGCACAAGCCCACAAAAACAGAATCGAAAGCTTAGAAAGTGTAATGGTTGGTGGCAAGACCAAACTAGAAAATGAAGAAACTTTCATTACTGAAGGTAGATGTTGCATCTAACTCCATGCTCTTCTATTTGTGTGCTGCATTTCTGCACATCATGTTTGATACATGCAACACTTTTTGACAAAATTGCATTGATATGAGCGTAAGGAATTGCCAGATACCTTAGGCCTATCCCCCATTGCAACTTGGATAGCATGCTTGCTCTGATTTTGAGTAGCATAGGGCTTGGAGACATTGGACACATTATCTTGCTGTGTTATTATTTCTGATCTTTTTTCAATCTGGTTCACCATTCATAAAATGTAACCTATTTCATGAACTTGATTATTACAATGTGTTTAGATGATGGAGGTTGGAGAAAGGATAGGGAGAGCGAGATCCATTATCTCTTAATTGGATATGACCACGGGGAAGGGTTTGGGGATCAAAAACAAGTTAGATGAACACATCTGCTGATTGAATATCCTATCCTCGTTGTCCCTTTATTCCGTATGTTAGCATCAACAATGAACTGAATTGTTCATCTTCATTTTTCAGCCCGTATTTAGCTGATGTAGAGGAACCAAACCAACTGCATACAATAGTAATATTAGTGATATCAAATAGGACTTATGTGCTGTGTTTAATATAAGCATCTAATGTCCTCATGTGTTTGATATTAGTGCAGAAAAATACTTCACCACAGCTTAAGTAGCAGGTGAAGGAACTTTATAGATAGATAAGGAAAACTACATTGCAGTCAACAGTTAACTTGATGATAAGTGTAATACAGAAATGGTTCCTGGTCCTTATGGCGATAAATGATTGTTAAACTACTTGATAATAGCATAATTTCTCTTCACAAGCTAGCTTAATGTCAAATAGGGTTATAGAAAATGGAAGTTCAGGTTTGTCCTTGATCATAGAGTATTGTAGAAACTCTCCTGCAAAAATTAAAGTTGGCCTTCATGGTAGCTTGATTTTGCTCGAACTTAACTTTCTGAGAGAAGGGAACCACGAGATCTGTGGTCTGCAATGCATCCCCCCCCCCCCCCCCAAGCTAGTCAGACAAATCTAATATTATTTCCCCGCATTTTTTGAAGTAGAAAATCCATACCTCATCTGCTTAATATATCAACATCTTGGTGAGTCACATGAAAACGGCCTTAATTAATACATGTTTTTGGATCTTGCTTCCTAATAAATGGTGTACCCCCTTGGTGTTGGTCTCTAACACTTCTTTATCGTGTAGATGTAGCAGATGGCGAGGTTATGGACCCTTCTGCAACAACATGCTCAAACGACATTGCAAATACAAATGCAAATGCTGATGAAGAAGATCATTCCACTATTACTAGTGAAGGAACACATACAGAGGCTGGTGGTGAAGAAGTTCTATCACCAATAGTTAATCAAAGAGGTACTTCTCTAGAAAAGTAATTAAATTCCTATTTGCTATCTAACAGTCTACTGTAATGTGCCAGTCACTCTGTATCATGTAAGTATAAAGCTTTGTTGTTGTGTTCAGATATGACTACTTCTAAATCCCGAAAGTCGAAGCAGAAAACTCAGAAGGTTGTAAGCAGTGCAACAGTTAGGACTAGGAGTACAAGGTCAAAGCAAAGGTCAGTTTTCCATCTTTATTTAGTCTTGTGTTTCTTTCCTTTTGCCTCTATATAACTGTGGTTCAAATCGCTACTGGGGATATTCCAGAAACTCACAAAGAAAAAAGCTAAGTGAATTAGACAAAAAGAGAACCAACTTGGACAAAAAGAGACGTAACTTGGACAAAAAGAGACGTAACTCAACTTAGGCAAAAAGAAACGAAACATGTGTCTTTTTACGAGGCTAAATAGAGAATTTGTTTACCGGTAAACATGTGAGAAGGGTAATTTCGTAAATTTACCTGGTCGGGACTCATATCAATCCCTCTCTTGTTTAATACTCCCTCCGTCCCAAAATATAGTTCCCATTTTCATTTTGGGGGTCCCAAAATATAGTTCCCATTTCCATATTTAGTTCCACATTTTTCCGTAATTTGTCTAGAAAAACCGTGTTCCATCATTTATTTGCTTCTTGAATTTTGTTTTTTCCTTTGTTTATTCAACCAAAATGTTACAATTAATGCTCTTTCACCAATTATTCTTCATTCTCTCCTAAAATCATCTTTTCCCATACAACATTTATTTAAATAAACAAAAAATCTTTATTATCCCTTTTATATTCTACTTGCATAAATTACCATGAGAAAAGGGAAATGAGAACTATATTTTGGGACAGAGGGAGTACTAATGAACACGTTTTCCAAATAATCTTTTCTTTTTGATTGGTAATTTGGTAGGGCATGCTTTTGTCTAACTGAACTTTCAACTGTTGAGATTTGAGATTTGTGAACGAGTTTGTTGTGTTGATGCAGGTGAGAGAGGAGAAGATTTATTTGGTTCCTTGTCGAAGTGAATATTGTTTTGGAAACCTCTTTTTAGTTAGTAAAAGGAAGAGGGCCTGCTAAGTGCTAAAAATCATCAATAGGCTGTTGACTTGCATTTTAGTGTGAATAGGTCATTTAGCAAATAATAGTGTATCAATCTTTCAAGGTTGGAGATCTCCTCCACTTTTATAAAAAAAAAGGTGGGAAATAGAGAACTATATTGCGAAGAGAGAAATAGTTTGTTGTAGTTATGTATATGTATTTTGAATGATGAATGTAACCCAAATATGGAATTTGAATTTGGAAAAGAGGACATTTTATTTCGCCCTTGTGAGCTATGCTTCCTTCGTCTATTTAGTTGTAAAAGTTTGAACTTCGACATTTATATTAGTGCATGAATTTAGCTGGTAAGATAATTACTAGTTACGATAATTGTATAAACATATTTACAAATGTAATATTACAAATTATTAAAATTCAAGATGAAAATTAATGAAACAAAAAAATAGCTAAATCTGAAGTAGATGGAGTTATACACATACTTCCCTTGTTCTTTCTCTTACCTAACTCAGTTTAAGATTTTGATATATCCCTTCATAGAAATGCCTGGATTATTCTATGCTCCATATGGAAATTATTGTAATTATAATAGTGTAATACAATACTTTTTCTCAAGGATGTAAAATTTAAGCTAGTTAAGTGATAATTTTGGCCGATTTAATACTAAAGGATATGAAGTGTGAAAAGAATAAATGTGAATTGAAATAAAATTTGTACTTCTTCTGTTTCAAATTATATGCAACAAATCCATAAATGGCAATTTCAAACTAAATGCAACATTCTACCTTTTATATTCTTGGTAAAGATTTTGAGTGTGAAATTACAAATATACCCTTACTTAAAGTAATTAAGCCTTATTAACTTAGTCAGATGCCCTTACTTTTTATGTGGTCTCATTTTTTCTCTCCTTATTAACTTAGTCACATGATCCTATTTTTTTTTTATTTCACCCTAAGAAATATTACCTAAAAGAATGTGTTATTCAAATTGTTGCATTTAGCTTGAAACGGAGGAAGTAGTTTCAAATATGTCAATGGTGATGTTAGAATATGGCCATTGTTTTGCGTTAGTTGAATACTGTAAGTTAGCTGAATAGATAATGAATCATGAAGAAAGAATTATAGTGGGAAGCATTCCAATTTCCAATGAATGAAGCTTGAAGTTAATGTTATTTAAGCTACATGTGTCCTTTGTTGTGCTTATTTTATCTGTGATACCATAAGCCAAAGCGGTTGGTTGTTAATGTTGGCATCACTTCATCTTTGTTACTTGATAGGTCAATGGACAACATTGTCCTTCCATTTGCCTAAAACCCTATAATCATGGGTACCCCAATCCCACAAAAGAGGATAAAATCGAAAGAATTGATAAATGATGCAAATTAGTGTTAACAAATCCCTTTTTATTAGAAATCATAAAAATCATTTTTCATTAATGACATTTTACTAAATAAGATGAAGTCTAGCTCTTTACAATCTTTATCATACATCCGGGTGTACCATAAACATGGTATTTAAGACTGTTTTTTGCCCATTTGCAGGTTTCAAATGAGCGGAAAATAGCCTTGTTCGCATGTATGATGAAAGCACTCTTAATTCTTTGTCGCATTTACTATTTCATAATTTTTAAGATACATATCTAAATATATCCACTAATTAAATCCCATACTATAATATCTTATATATATTTTTTTATACTTTCTCGATAACACAATAGATATTACACTTTTAAAAACACGGTTTTATAGGTAATTTTTTTTTTGAAGAGAAAAGAGATAGAGAGAAAGAAAAAAAGAGATCCATGTGATAGGAAAGAGATAAAGAGAAATTATTGTTTAAAAAAGAAGTGTAACATCTATGAGATAAAGAGAAATTATTGTCTAAAAAAAAAAGTGTAACATCTATTTTATTATAATCATATTTAAAAAATGTAATATCTATTTTGTTACGAAATGAGTATATCTATCCCAACAAGAGTAGGAGGGAAGTCATTATGTCCAAGATTTCCATGTGCTTTTGTAAGTTTGTTGTGTCGGTATTGTGTGCATGCTTTGCATAGTTGCATGCTCGTGGGCAAAAGGGTACTTACATCAATAAGAGTAGGACTGTAGGAGGTCCATTTATGTAATTTCAACTTGTCTCCCACCTACCTTTATGTTTTATGGATTATTGGATCTGAACATCTCATATTCTCATCTGACTATTACTGTATACACTAGCATTTCAGGCAACTTCCCAATTAGCAGCATCTATGATCTAAGCAAGTGATAAAATCTTTCTACAACAACAACCATAAAAAAAAAAGTCAGCTTTTATAAAAGATCCTACATTCTCCTGTTTTTGCTACTACTATTATCTTGATTCTGTTCAACTTCATTTGTTACATAGTACACACACTGTTTCTCTCTCCTCCATAGCTGAACAAGATGCCGGGTGGTCAGATGGTTGTTATTGAAGAGCCTGTTCGTCTTTCCTCTGTTCTTACTCCCTCTAAAACGGTAACTTTTTTTTTTACTGCTTTCCATTTTTTTATCTCTTCAAGAATATGCAGGGTGGTGAGATGAGGTTTGCTAATTCCTGCTGCTTTTTTTGGGTACTTGGGTATCGTCCTAAGATAATTTAATTGAAGTGTGTATTTTTGTATTATTGAACTTCTAAAGTGTGTTTCTTTTGCATCTTTTAGAACCAAAAAATAAATAAAATGCTTGTCTTTAAAAAATTACCAAGAGTGATGTTTTTATGGTGTTTATATGCATTCATGTTAATGGAGTACAAACTACTGTTTGGTGGGAGAGTTATGGAGTACTATATGATAGAAAGTAGAAACCATGAAGTGGTGGGTAATAATTGCAAATTCAATTGATGATAGGTAGTTTAGCCCAAATTAGTACATACACACGTCCGTAGGATGATAAGAATATGCACGTTGAACATGAAGGACTAGATTATGAACACAAAGATCAATACAAATGAACATGAACATGAACATGTACCAACAGAGATGTACATATGTTCATTTGGCTTGTTAGTTATGTACATGTATTCATTTGGCTTGTTATCCATGTACATTTGGCTTGTTAGCCATGTACATGTGCGCACCATGCTCTATGTACAGACTATGAACTTATTTGTTAGTTGTTAACGATGATCGTCATATGAAAGGGTTTCTTTTTTCGGATTAGGCATTTAGTGTAATACCTGAAACTGACTATAGGCCGAGAGTTGTTACAATGTTACCAAATGCACATCTAGGACCGACTACTTGCCCCAACTTATATCCGATTAGCGCATTTTGTTCTTACCCCAAGAGTATACTTTCACGGTCAAATATGCTGAACGATTCAGAATTTTGGCATATGAGCTCTTTATAAGCAAGGTGCACCATTTTATCATAGGTCAAGCATGAGTATTACATCTAGAATTCACCATTATTGTTGTGACATAAGCAATTAATGAAACAAGCATGAACAATTGATACAAGGATTTAACGTGATTCACTAACAAGATGTTAGCTACGTCCGCACAGCAGGGAAGAATGATTTTATTAGGTTTAGAGAGTACATATAACTGAATAATAGAGGCAGAAGTTTATTATAGGGTTTATATAGTACCCTTCTAATTAAACTAAACAGAATGGGCCTATATTAAACCCAAAACAGAAACTGTATACTAAACTACATATACCGAAAAGCTCTGTGCTTGGTTGATACTAGCGCCAGTTAATTCAAGGTATATTTCAACAATTATTATAATCTTGAGAACAAAGATAAGTATATGAATGTTCAGGAATCCTTTAGTTCTTGCATATATTGAATTTCTATTTAGAGTTACACATTATAAGCCTATTATCTGAGTTACAATGGTAGAAAGTGCTGGAAATGTTTACTGGTAGTCTCTAAGTGAAAGTTTCCTAGCCTGTAGTCTAAAAGGTATTAATATAACAAGTGCCTGAGTACGATAATCTATTTTAACCTTTTCTTGCCTCAGAGCCTCTCCCACAATGGAAAGGGGTGGGTAGGAAGGCATGATGAGTTACTGACACTGATTAATAGACATGGTAGAGAAAATTAAGCTTAAGTGGGACAAATGAAGCCATTGTTACTATCTTTTTTGATGGTTTCCGACTGCTAGAGTTCGTATCATTCTGGCAGATTGCTTGGTGATCATCATCAATGTGCCATTATTTCTATCATCTTGTATGTTTGATGTTTATTAAACATTCTCCAGCAACTAGCACATTAGAAGGTACCATTGTAACGTTTTCTCAAGTCTTCTACAGGATGATTCTCCATCATTGACCAAGATTATGGCAACCCTTGGACCAAAATCCCGCTCTGTCGAAACTATTGAGGCTTGTCTAAAAGCAGGAATGTCAGGTAAATTTCAATGTGGTTCTTTTGTATGCTTTTAACATGTTAGAGGAGCACTTACATTCCCTTTTTCTTTTCCAATGATTGCAGTTGCACGATTTGACTTCTCGTGCTTGGACATGGATTACCATCAAGAGACCGTTGACAATTTGAGGGTTGCTGCTAGAAACGTTAAACAGCTCTGTGGTGTAAGTAAATATCCAGTTATAGTTGGTGAACTGGACAATTTTTTTGCTTCTTTTTATTTAGTCATGAATAAATAATAATACATTGCCTTGCAGGTGATGCTAGATACTGTGGGTCCAGAAATTCTAATTTCTAATGAAACTGGAAAATCTATTGAGCTGAAAGCTGACAACCTCGTGACAATTACTCCGGATATCACTAAAGAGCCATCAGCACAGGTTTTGCCAATCAACTATGCTGGACTTGCAAAGGTATGAAAAGTATTTCCTTGCTGTGCAGAAGTTTCTATGAGCTAATTGCTCTTGCTGTGATTAACAGTTTTTACGAACTGCAATAATTTCCTGTTTCTTATGTGTGCTTTGCACACTTCTATGCATCATAAATAACTTCTTTTTGATGGGGGGTTTTCATGCAGAGATTTTCTTCTTACTCGTAGCAACCCATTTGGTAGCCGTGAAACAATGGTGGTTATGGTAATAATATAAATGTAATTGTGTAAAGAAAGTTTTGTGATAATTCCCATGGCCATGGCAATGGAACTTCAGTCCTGAACAGTGTTTTTCCTCCAATTTCTGGAAACCAGTATTGAGTATATTTTATTAATTGATACCATTACCAACTAATAACAGACTGGCCTTAACTAGCTAAATCATGGGAATGAGAGATCATTAGGTGTCTGCAAGAATAATGCAGATTTGACGCCTAATTTGTACGTCTTGAAGGATGGAAACTAATATACTAAACCTATAAGAATAATTACTGTTTCTGTTTTTATATTTTTTGTGATTCCTTCTCATTCTTAATTGCAGAATGTGAAGAAAGGTGATACTGTTTTTCTCGGGCCGTACCTCTTCACTGGAAGTGAAAACTCCTCCGTTTGGCTTGAGGTTGAAATCTTCATTCAGGCATCCTGTGGGCAGTGGAACCTCTTGCTCTCTTGTGTTTCTCATATTCTTCTTCTTTTTTATCCTGATAAATACTAGGTATCAGAGACAAATGGCGCGGACATAATCTGTGTGGTGAAAAATAGTGCTACATTAACAGGATTCAACTTTAACTTGCACATTTCGAGGGCCCAGGTCGATGCGCCTACTCTGACTGATAAGGATAAACAGGTAATTGATCTTATTTCATGACCAATATTGAGCTTGACCTTATCCTCAAACATATCATTTCTCCTTACATTTTCCCAAGGATCAAATTGAATATGCACTTTCTCATACAGTCAACTTTAATTCTTGATGGCTTAAATACTGAAACATTGAAAGTTCAACCTTGGTAATACTTTTCAGTTTTCACGTTCCATGGAAATAACAATGGTTGGAACATTTATACATTCAGAATTCTCATGGAAATTAGTCTATAACATACTGTATTTGCTTTCACTTCATGGGGACATTATTTTTATGACAGATTATTTCCACCTGGGGATCTCGTAATAATGTCGATATTATTTCCTTGCACTATACGCGCCATGCTGATGATGTCCGTGAGGTCAGCAATTTTCTCTTCACCTAGCAGTGTTTCATTGATGTTTCATTTCCATTGTTTCAATTATATGCCATCTTTCCCAGGAATAGTAAATTTTGAGATGTTACTTAGAGTGATAGAGAAATTACTTGAGCTTATAATTCTTTCAAGAAATTTGAATTTCATTTAGAGAAAGTATTGTGAAAGATGTGTCTTAAAAACTGCAAAGATTCAAAAGGAGACAGAATATAAAATGATGGAATAAACTGGATTGCTCATACACATGCAAAAGCTGAAGATCCTCAATTTCGTCTGATCCTTTACCAGGTCAGAGCATTCCTTGCTACTCAAAATCTTCAAGAAACTCAAATATATGCGAAAGTTGAAACAGTTGAGGTGAGCTGCTATGGGCATTAACAAGCCTTGGAATTCATTGTTGGATTTCCTATTTAAACTTTCAGTAGTTTAACGCCTCTTTGTTTTTCCCGTGGAACATAATCCAGGGACTGAAGCATTTTGATGAGATCCTTAAAGAATCAGATGGTATAATCCTTGCTCGAGGTAACCTAGGAATTGACCTTCCTCCAGAGAAGGTCAGTGGGATATATTTTTTGTGTCATTGACAAAATTCATGAACTCCTTCTGTTTCTTTTTAGTAATCATATATGCAATCAGGAACTTCAATATACAGCATGTAAGATGTTTTGGTGTAGATTACGACATTAAGTAGATACAAGGTCTAAGGAGTAAGAGAATTTTATATTTTTATATTTGGTCTCCGATGAACTTTGTTTCATCTATCAGCTGTATTTTACCTTGATCAAGCTAGTAAATAAGGTTGAAAGCTAACCAGAACTCTGTTTTTCTTAAGAAAAAACATATCTAAAAAGTATGCACAACTTGTTACATATCTCTTGATGGTATAATGCGTAGTTGTGCTGATCATTCTGTACTAGTAGTATATATTAAGGCCTGTTTTATAGGTTTTAGTAAATGGAGGTTATGGTAATGAACTTTAGCGTAAATTCTGTTAACTAGTTGCATTCCATTGTTAATGATAATGAATTTCTATCTCTAAACATGAGTTTTTCTTCATAAATTTTCATTACCGCTTGTCTTCCAAAATGGTAATTGATAATTTGATGGTGACTAGATTTTATGAAGAAAATAGATGTCATGAATGTTGAAATAAGACTTTCCTTACAAAATGACACTAAAATTTATTACCATTAATGTCGTTTTATTATTGCCTACCAAACAAGCCAATACGTCACTTGTTGGAATCTTTAGGTTACAATGCTATACGCAGGATTTGTATCTAAGTGTATCTTGATGAATACTGATCAGTGTTTGCGTTTATTTCTAGGTCTTCTTGTTCCAAAAATCTGCTGCATATAGATGTAATATGATAGGGAAACCTGTCATTATCACCAGAGTTGTGGATAGTATGGTTGGCAATCTGAGGCCTACTCGAGCAGAAGCAACAGATGTTGCTAATGCTGTTCTAGATGGTTTGTGAACCCTCCATGTTTCTGGCAACAGCCTGATTACACTCCCTCCGTACCTTTTTGTTTTTCCTTAATGGAATGCCTCGATCACATAAATAAACTTTGGCCATAAATTTGGAGCGATGTATTTACAAAAAAACAATATCATGTGTGATCTTGTTAGAGAAATTTAAGTCTTTTCAAATGATCAACTTTTCATAATTAAAGATATTAATGGTTAAAGTTTGCGTTGGAAAATGTGAAACACAAATGGGAAGAACAAAAAGGAACATAGGGAGTTTTTACTTCAAGAGTAATTCTTTTCTTTCCCTCCTAGGTTTATAAATTTTCTGGTGTCGTCTACAGGTGCGGATGGCATATTGTTAGGTGGAGAGACTTTTGGCGGTCTGTATCCAGTTGAAACAATCAAGACAGTCAGGAACATTTGTGCTGAGGTGAGTCCTCTATTACCTAGAAGGCTAGAACTATCAGATCAAGAAGTTTACTAAAACTTATAATGGTTATTAACTTAGGATACTGCTGATTCTTGCAGGCTGAATTTGTTCACAACCAACCATTAATTTACAAGCGTATCGTGAGCTACGCTGGAGAACCTCTGTCACATGCTGAATCTGTTGCTTCTTCAGCGGTACTAATGAGTGGCCACTCTTATACTGCTTAACTAAATGAGAAGTAACTTATGTTGTTTGTAAAAGTAGATTTAATGCGATGATGCATATGCAATAATCATGGATAGATTCAACCAGTTCTAGATCAAGAGTTTAAAGTAAATTGTGTGGTTAAGACTCCTATCTTTCTATTAGCCTCACTATTTCTCTCAAAAAAGCATCCATGTAGCTCCAATGACCCCACTATCCTTGGTTTAATTGAACTAACAATTTAGACGGAAGGAGTATTACCTTTCATTTTTTCAGTAATAACATGTTAAAATAACATAGTAGGGTTATTCTTTAATATAGGTACGGGTTGCTGTCAAAGTTCATGCAGCTATGATCGCTGTGTTCACAATCTCCGGGGCAGCAGCAAGGTGCATCTTCGTCCATTCACCTTTTCTCCGTCTTTTTGTATGATGACATTTTTTTCTGAAATGGGTCTTCTTTTCCTCTTTGAACAGGCTGATTGCTAAATATAAGCCATCTATGCCCGTCTTTGCTATTGTCACCCCTCTTGTGAAGTCTAACTCTGTAAAATGGAGTCTCACTGGCTCAATGCAGGTAGTACCTCCTCATCTCATCAATAAGTGTATACTATTTCACCATTTTAGGCCTTTTTTATGGCATTCAATTTTGGTTAGTTTATCTCCTCAATGTTTGTTTTCATTGTTCAGGCTCGGCAGTTGCTTGGTGTACGAGGAGTTTTCCCTGTCCTAGCAAGCACTGTAGCTGTAAGAAATTTTCAACTTTTCTCTCTCAAATTGTATGGCTTTTCGATGTCCTTCACTTGTATGTCATCAATGACCTCTTAACTGTCTTAGTTTGCACTTGGTTTCTTCTGTTTTTCGAGTGAAAACAGATTGTTAACTCAATCGAGCTAGATAATGTTAAAAGGAAATAAGTAAGAGTTGAAACCAAGGTCATTCTGATATTTTGGTGTCTACATTGTGTAAGAACTTTTGGTTATTGCTCGCGGATAAACCTGACAAAACTGACCTGTTGCCTGATTGTGCAACCCAAATTGTACGTAAAGTTTCGTAGCAAATGATGACCCAGACAGAAATTACCTCACCTCGCCCCAACTCGGATAATTAATGTGAGAATTATTGATTTATATATCAAGCAAATTGACAAAGGGTACATATGACATGATCCAATATGACTTGATCCTACTGGCTACTAGATCTGATATCAAACTCAGATCTGAACCTGTTTGCCTCCTCCACAGTCATATGCTAGGTAGCCATATGCTTCATATATTCTCCTCGACTCCTCGTAACTTACATGTTAACTGATATGTTAATTCTACAATGGAGAAGCCAAGAACATAGCTTTTGTTGCTTCATCTGAGACCTGGAAATTCTGGAAACTTTATTTTTGTATTGTCATATTTTCCAGGCTAACATAGGGGTAATCGATGAAGAGTCGGTGTTGAAGCTTGCTTTGCATCACGGAAAAATGAAGGGACTGCTGAAACCTGGCGACAAGGTGGTTGTCTTTCAGAAGATTGGAGACTCATCCGTTGTTAAAATCGTTGAGTTTGATGGCTAGATACAACATTACATTATGCTGTGCTGTACTACTGTTCTTAGTTATCAAATTCCCTCTTACTGTAATTGCTTCCATTCATTGATTGTTCACGGGACAATTAAGCAATATGTAGTTTGAGATTCATAGTTAAAAGGAAGAGTGGTAGCTTGTGCTTCCGAGTACAAGAATAATCAAGCTTAGGTTAGGCAGAGATTGTGGATGTCGACATAGTTCAGCAGCACAGAACTTTCAGTGTTCAGCTAGTACATGCTTGTATCTTATGTCTATTAATAAAAATACTAATGTAGTTGCATCTTCCAAGTGATACACTTTAAGTTTGCTGCCAATTTTGTTTACCTATATCTAAGGTTGTTAACGAGCCGAACGGAGATCAAGCCTGGGCAAGCTTAGATCGACTCAAAAATTGGCAAACTCCAATTCGGCTCGAAAATGGGCAAAGCCCGATTCGGCTCGAGCTCGAGAAATTTGAACACGAGTTCGACTCAAGGCTTAACTTGAGCTTGAGATCGTCGAACACAAGCTCGACTCGATTCAAGCTCGAGCCACTCCAAATACCTTGAATTATGTGTTTGCAGTATTATAAAATAGAGAATATAAACTTTATATTTCATTTTCTCACCAATGTGGGATTTTATGAAGTGACCTTTTTCATTATGTAAACAGAGGTTTACATTTTGTTCATTTTAAAAAGAAGATAGGCTTAATTTTTTGCTTCTCTCAACCAATGTGAGACTAGATCAAAACATTATAACTAGGGTAGTAACATTTTATGAAGAAAAAAGATACTGTTTACACTATCAACCAATGTGGGCACTTAATATTTTTACGTAAAAATCCTTATTTAAAGAATTTTCTATTATGTTCATGAGATCTGAAGCCGAACCAAAGCTAGCTCAGGCTTGGTCATTAGCATACCAAGCCGAACTCGAGCTCGGCTCGAACCCCCTCGAGCTGATCTTTGACCGAGCCGAGCTCAAATAGTTCACGAGCAGGCTTGGCTGCTTGACACCCCTACCTATATCCATGCACTTTGTGAGCATTTATATCCTTGTTAATTTTAAAAGAAATATTAGTTATAGACCAAGTTACATCAAAATTGACAGTAGGAGCTAGGGGTATTCATGAAAAATCGAAACCGAAAAATCGGTCTAAATGGCTTGTAATAGTACTGTTGAAAAGTTTTAACCGCTTAGGCGGCAACTGGTCTAAATGTTTACGGTTTCCAAAAGAGTGAAACAGAACTTTCGGTTACCGAAATCGAAATATTGTTTTGGTACGATTAACCACCTACGAACACCCTAATATAGTAGCTAACAACTAGGTCATGCATGTAGGAGGGTTGTTGCTTGCAAGAAGGGTAGATTTATTGCGCTCATTTGGAAATCTTTCATGCTAAAAACTCAGGCCTCGTTTGGTTCACATGGGAAGTAATTTCCCATGGGAATTTACATTTCATGGGAAATTCTTTCCCATGTTAATTTCCTAGGAATTAGACAAAATTGTTGGGTTGCCACCATAGGAAATTGCATTTCCTAGGAAATTACTCACCAAGGGGGGCTTGGTGAGTGATTTCCCATGTTTCATGGGAAATTCTATTTCCCTTGGAATTTGTATTTCCTATGTTTCTCTCATTTCCCTCCAACCAAACACAACACTCATAATGTATTTCCTAGGAATTTGTATTTCCAAGGGAAATAGCTTCCAACCAAACAACACCTCATTATAAGAGAAAATAATAAATGAAAAATAATGGTAGTAATGTTTAACGAAAATTATAATTTATACTAATGTCGGTGATCATGTTTGTCCATGCAATATCTTTTTATTGGTAAATATCGTTACAATCCTTAATTACCCATTTAACACCCAATAAAAGGTATTTCCTCCGTTTCTACATAAGTGCAACACTTCTTGTTTTCACGTTTGTCAATGCATTATTTTAACCATTAATATCTTCAATTATCAATAAGTAAAAATTATAAAAAGTTGATATTGAAAAAATTCACATTCAAATGAATCTAACAAGATCCCACATGACTATATTTTTCCTAAAATGTAAATCACCAAATCTAATTAAAGTTTAAACTGTGAATAGTAAATGCTATGTAAATGTTGCACTTATTTAGAAACAGAGGAAGTATAAACTAGTTATAGAAAACCCATTTAACACCCAATAAAAGGTATAAACTAGTTATACAATTTTATGAAGAAAAACATATGTTTGGTGTGAAGTTGTATTACTATGAACAATGTTTGGGTGCGAAGTTGTATTACTATGAACATTAGAATGCAACATATGTTACCAAATTAGATATAAAATAAATTACTATTGTAGGATCGAAAATAGAAACTTTAAAAAAAATAGAAACTTCAAAGAACTTAGATGAAACAACTGTTTATTTTCTCGATCTGGACTGAAAAATCAAACTAACAAAAAATTTTGTATCTAACTAGGATCCTAATATGTAGGTTCGCCTTTAGTTCCATTATCTTTGAAGCTTTAATCAGAAAGAAAACAGAAGCGACCGTTGTTGGCCGATGTTACATGATATCTTTGTTCGGCTTGCTTCCTGTGTTAATGTTGATTTTAGTTTAGTGAGGAGATCATGCAATATGGTAGCGCATGTATTAGCAAAAAAAAGTTTAACTAGTGAAGAGATGCTTGTATGGCTTGAGGAGGTCCCTACTGGGTCTTTTGTAACTGATGATGCTACTGATTAATAATATTGCCTGATGTTCCCTGCCAAAAAAAAAAGCAAGAAGATGAGTTTAAAGTCAGAGAAGTTTTCAATCAGTCAAACTTTCCTTGAGTAGCTTAGCTAATTAACCTAAGTTTTCAATTTTTCATCAATCGCGCTCGTTAGAAGCAAATCTTAGGAGAAGGTGGAGTTATTCCCAAATTATTAAAGTGAAAGTATTAGATCAGACCGTCTGACTAATAGGTTCGTCGGACGAAGCTGCGAGAACAGTGCGGCGACAACGATCGACAAACTGCAGCAACAACTTTGAACGATAGTCTACTAAATGAAACTCAACTGAATTTCTGTTCCTTTTAGTAATAAAGCTCGATTAGGCACTTGATTTTCATCCAAATATATCACATATATACTGATGGAGAGAAAAGATAGTGATTTGGAAGATAACAGCAAGAAAGTAGATGATGATGGGGTTTATGAGGATTCTTTTTTGGGGGTTTCTAGTGAGGAAGATGGAATAAACTCAGGAATTATTCATTGTTGAAAATGGAAATAAACTCAACAGCGAATAAAATTGGTGTTTTTTTTTTCCAGCTGATTATTGTATTCTTTCAGTTGGTGTGTAAATTCTTTCAGCCTGTGTTGTTTTTCTTCCATTTGGTCTTCTGTGTTTTTTCAGGTGTGTAAATTCTTTCAGCTTGTGTTATTTTTTTTTCATTTGGTCTTCTGTGTTCTTTTAGTTGATGTGTAAATTCTTTCAGCTTGTGTTGTTTTTCTTTCATTTGGTCTTCTGAACAAAAATTGAAACCAACTGAAAAAAAAATTTGAAACCAACTGAAAAAAATTGAAACCAATTGATTTTTTTTTGAAACCAACTGAAAAATAATTGAAAAAACCAACTGAAAGGCGTCCGACCAAATATAATGGTCGGACGCGTCTGGCGCAATACCTTCTCATTATTAAAAGATAAAAATATTATAAGAAGATTACGCAAAAGTCTAATCATTGCAATCAATTTTCCAAAAAAATCATTAATTTGTGATACATGCACTCCTAATTTTAGAGAATATTTATAGTACACTGGGTGTACCATGCTCATGGTACACCCAAGACTATTTTCTCCAAATGAGCAAAATGAGCGAATGAGCAAAATGAAAAAATGAGCAAATGAGCAAACATTTATATTCATTTAAGAAAATAAGCAAACACTTTTATTACAAAATGAGCAAAATGAGTAAATGAGCAAAATGCCCATATAAGCAAATTTGATGTAAAGTGAGCACCTAAAGTTCTAATTTATTACAAAAATACCCCTGGGTGTACCATGAGTGAACTCCTAATTTTATGAAGAAAACGCGATCAAAGAGACAATTATGTATTTATGTGCATAAATCTCTATTATATTATGGGAAAGGGGAGGAAGATGGTGTCCCCCTATGAAAATACTAAATCATCCCTAATGATCTAATAGATAGAATAAAATTACATAAAAACCACTTAAGAACTTTTCTCTTTTCAATTTAACAATAGTATATGCATCAAATATTTCAATAAAACAAGTAAATGGACAAAATATTTTGACATTTTTTTTTACAAGAGAAGATGATATATATGACATCCACTTGCAAAGAAGGAAACAACTCACTACCTTTAATACTTTTTAATTTAGTCAAACCAAACCATTATTTTTCTATGTTTTTCTCACAACCTTTGTTAATTTTTAGGGAAAAGCTATATGCAACCCTAAGGACTGTATATAAAAAGTTAAAAATGGAAATAAGTTGCATTATTTGATCATTTATAACATCGGGTGATGCAAAATTTTTTCATAAAATTCACAACTTATTTCCATTTTAAGTAGTAAACTTATGTCTTATATGCAACCCTAAAGGCTGCATATAGCATAACCCTAGTTTTTAACATTAGCGAATTAATAATATATAAATTTATCTAACTATTAATTTTTAACATTTTAATTGTAATCATAAGTATAATATGGATGATTATATAATAGAATAATAAATTTTATAATTAATGCACGCGATAGAATAACAAGTTTTGAAATTAACGTACAGATCGCGTGAATATAAGGCTAGACGGGAGTAAATGACTAAACTAAAGTTTGGGAACACGATAAATTTCTTTTCAAAAAATGTAATTGGGATAAAAGTATATAACAAAGAAGTTGAAAACCCCCAAAATTCAAATTATATGCCCTTCCTTCTCAAGTTCTCATTATCAGTCATCACCCTCGACATTCCTACAAAATTTGCCAAAAATCATTTCAATACTCATTTCCGACGAATCACCCAATTCCAGAATTTCCAAGTAATCACCGAAAATCCACCCTTTCCATTAATTCAGGTACATTTTATTTTTTCAATTTATCACTTTAACAGTTTAACCTAAACTTCAATGTCACCCATATAATTTCTATAATTAAAACGATTCAAAATTACAGTTCCAACAATTGGGTATTTGGATAGAAACTGTATAGACTCAGATTCGAAATTTATTTCAACCTATTTGAACAAAATAAAGATGTTTGATTGACTAATTGTTATAGTTTAAATTTGCGCTAAAGTTTTTTTTTTTTTTTTTTTTTTTTGGGTTGGTTCATTGGTGAAGAAGTATGAGTGATATGGTATCTGGGTCTGATCCGTCGGGCAGTGGGTTTGATGCTGCCCGAATTCAGGAAGTAAAAGCATGGCTTCTTTCTCAGTTTGATGGTGTTGGCAAAGATGTACCCGAATTTGAATACACTCCTAGAAGTATTGCCCATTTGCATAATCTTGCTTCTGTTTCTCAAGCTAAGACCCAAGCTGCTGGCATTGTTGCCAATGATTTTCGACAAAAGGCGGCCGAGTATCGTTCTCAAGGTTTTGATCTTCACCCTTTAACTTATACATACTTGATCTTTATAGTCCAGTGTGGCATTGTGGAATGTTAATTTTGTTTGGTGTTGGGTAGTCTTGGTCTTGTGGGATCACTTGTAGTAATTGGTTTCATGTGCTTGGTTGTTGAATTGTCTAATTAATAGTGATGTTTATGCACGTCTAATCTATGAGGTATCCGGTGTGATATGTGAGGCTAGGCGAGGGGAATGCTTAAGTTTGTTATGTTTTATCTATTTATGATGATTTTGATGGAAGTTTTGAATACTTAGCTGCAAGGATTAGGGAGTTATTGGAGAATGTGGGTTTGGCTCAAGAGAGTTTGCCATCCAGTGTAGTGGGTTCAGCGCAGGTTTTGGCGAGTGTTGCTAATTTGTTGAACATAAGAGACACTGAGTTGAGCAGGTGAGTTTTAATATGGTTTAATTTTGTTACTTGGTGTTGAAAGGTGTTACTAACTAGAATAATTTTGTTTTTAGTTTCCTTGTGTCAATGGGGGATGTTTCTCTGAGAAAGTCTGGAGTAGAGGAGAAGAGGGCAAAGGTACAAAAAGAGTCTAAGGTGCTCCTGGATTATACTCGGAAGGCTATAGCAAGGCTAACTTACTTGAAAAGGTATGCTACTGCCAGTGACATTCTTCAAAAATGTTGAGAGATTGTAGTAGTGTAGTTGTTTGATTTTTATTTTTGTAGATATATGGTTGTTTTTGAATTTTGGCTGATTTCTTCATTCTGGGTTATACTATTGATTTGTAGCTGCTTTGCATTCTTTTAGAGTACTTGCGCAGCTGGAAGATGAAGTTGCTCCTTGTGAGGCTCAGATTGAAAACTGGAAGACTAACTTGCCACTCCTGGTTTCAAAAGAGCGAGAATACAATCAGAGATATTCCAATTACAAGGTATTGTACATCACTTGCTGCAATTAGACCTAGTGGTTGCCTTTATTTGCTAGGGCCACAGAATGCCAATAGTGGTCTTGTTGGCTTTCTCTTATTGTTGTGATGCTTGTCTGATATGTGAAATTGAAGTGCTTCAGTGGTCTCCACATATGTCCAATCAATTATATGAATTGTTATTCAACAATACCGTGTTGCATGAGGTAACTATGTCATGTGTGCTCTATCTGATGATTGTGCTTCATTTTCTTTGTGAAATCTGTAGCTGGAGGCTTAGGCTGCATATGTTGCTTGATGTGGCTTTGTAAAGCTATTATTTTCTTGGCTTTACTTTGGGGTATAAAAAGCCACAAAAGTCAGTGATGAACTGAATTTGATTCTAGGACTTGGTTGTTAATCCCCAAACACTTACCAATCAAGCTAGCTGGCACGTAAGACTGTGTTGGAATATGCTTTTTACCATGGGGAAAATACATGTAATTTTGGTTATTTATTTCTTATCTGAATTCTGTCAATCGCAATGGGTGTTTATTATTCGAGTATATGAGATGGATGATCATGTAATATACAATTGGATTAACGAATCAAATGAGTGTTCAAAACAAAAAAAAAAATTAAATGAGGGAAAAAAGGAAGAGTGCTGAATTATTGTGGACTAATTTCTCCATTTTGTTATAATGTACATTGTACAGTAGTTTTCATGACCCAGTATAGATTAAAATTCAACACTTAAAAAAGGAAAAACAAAGTTTACTATCAAAGATTTTGCTGTCTTTTCTTAATTTTGGTCTGTGATTAAGGTGTTTTCCTTCCCTGTGTGAGCAGGCGCTACTGAATCGTGTGGGTTACAGCCCTGACATCAGCCATGGGGTACTGGTGGAAATGGCGGAACACCAGAAAGAGTTGGAGAAGAAAACTAAACCAATTCTAGATACATTGAGAAGTTACCAGGACTTGCCTCCTGTAAATCTAAATTCTCTTACAATAGCCTCATACTTGATTTGAGTTTATTCTATGATGTTCTTAGTTAATTCGCTCTTTCTTTTTTCTTCACTTTGCTAGGATAAAGCATTGGCTTCCCTTGCAATCGAGGACAAGAGAAGACAGTTTGCTGCTGCAGAGAAGTATCTGGAGGAGGTTTTGCAATCTGCGCTTGCTACAACAGATTAATTGCATCTCTAGCATATATCGTGTTTTGGCGAGGCTTACTTGGTCATTGTTGCCAAAATCTTTGGTGCACCCTGCTGTGATTTGATGCAGTACTACCACTGGAATCTCAAAGTTGATATTGGAAATTTATTGTTATTCCTCACATTTCGTGAGCTCTCGTCTTGTTTATAGGTTGTGAAAGTGTTACATTGTTAATGCAGTGCAATGTTGGCTGATTGCATGAGAACGTTGATGTGTAATTGAGTGTTGTGGTGTTTAGTACGTAGAAGTTTGGCAACCCCCAAAACTCATGATGTAGGAAATTAGCCTTAAAAGCTGAATCTATTGTATTTTTAGAAGGCCTTCAATTCATAGTAGTTGCTTGTATGATAAGAAAGTTATGGTTTAGTCAACTTTTACTGTATGTTAAGCTTTGCCCATGAGTTTTTTTTTTTCCGCAAATTTAACGTTGAAATTAACCCTTACTTCTGTATCGACTCTGCAATTTTTTTATCCCCTATGTTTTAATTTGATAAGATTATAATTGTTCGTTTTTTTTTTTCTTATGAGTTATTGACTTCAATTTTTTTGAACGTGATTTATCACAAAATTTGCTCCTTCATTATATTAAAGGGAAAGGCCTCAACACCTTGAACTATAGCTCGGGTATACCCAATATCACCAACTATGACTAATAGCCAAAACACCACCAACTACGAGGTGGGGGTGTAGTCTGTACCACCAACTACGGGATGGAGTGCATTTTGTACCATATAACCCACCGTCTTCGGCAACAATTTAGGCTTTCGTCCTCATTTATAGTACACAATGCACCCCACCGCATAGTTGGTGGTGTTTAGGCTACTAGTAGTAGTTGGTGGTGTAACATTTTAGGCTTTCGTCCTCATTTATAGCATGGAATGCACCCAACCGCATAGTTGGTGGTGTTGGGTGCACCCGAGCTATAGTTCGCGGTGTTGAGGTCAATTTTGCCTATATTAAAAGATTGTTATATTATCTAAAGATACTAACAACCAATATGATTATTGTATTATGTTACGAATTATATGCCTTGAATTTGTTCGACTGAATGTTCGCAGGGCCGCCCGATCAAACCCGAGTCGAAGATGTCCAGCAGGCTACTTTGTAGGGCATCCGATGGCTTCAATCACTGTTTAAATAACATGCAATAACGGACTATCGTCATTAGTGCATAACATCATGCAGATTAAAGCCATGATCAATCAATGATCCCGGTTTCTTTTTTCTATCTTTAAGTAGAATAGTAATTATAACTTAAGACTTATTAACAGATAAGGTAATCTAATCATGGCAAGATT
Source organism: Beta vulgaris subsp. vulgaris (assembly GCF_026745355.1). NCBI lineage: Eukaryota > Viridiplantae > Streptophyta > Magnoliopsida > Caryophyllales > Amaranthaceae > Beta > Beta vulgaris. Next base: position 52,752,033 of record NC_079204.1, on the reverse strand, counting down.
AAAGGGTTTTGTATTGGACAACACACTATAATAATCCGGTTTAGTTATAATTATAACCAAAGAATACAGTTTAGTCCTAATATGCCTTAATCATTCAATCCTAAATGTTATCCAATTAATATAGTTTTTGTATTCTTATCATACAACAACACTATTAACAAAACCTTAACCAACTCGGTATTAACTGATTTCCTAACGAGGTCTTAATTAGCTTCACCGAGTAGGAGTAGGAGTAGATTTGTCTACCCTTAAAAGCTATAAATACAACCTCCCCCTCCTAACTCTTACATTCTTAGCGTATTCTGCTAATCTTTGAGCGAGCTATAACAATGGCTAGTATGAAATTGTTCTTGTTCTTGGTGATTGTTGCTCTTTTCTCGTGTGTTCCTCGCGGTCTACATGCAGTTCCTCCCCATTACCAAGTTGAAGTTGATGCAATCTATCAGTTTGGAGATTCGATTTCGGACACGGGTAATTTGATTCGTGAGGATCCTGTTGGATCACATACAACCTTTGCACGACTTCCTTATGGACAAAACTTTTTCCATAAACCAACTGGTCGTTGCTCTAATGGTCATCTCATGATCGATTTTATTGGTATGTGTATGTCACTCATCATCATTTACATCATCAAGTTCCTAGCAATTTTTCTATATTGTAAATTGTTGTTGATTTCATAGATATGTTTAATGCCTATAATGGATCAGTATATACTATATAGGGAATCATTAGTAATAAGAACTTTAATACATACTTGTTTGGGCCCATTAACTCCTTCCAAGGAAATCATGCCGCGTGGCACCGCCACCTAAGGATCGTGGGCCCCACCAGAATCGCCCTTTGAAAAGGTATCACCAATCCCCAAGTGAGCTGTCATGTCCAGCACACCACTTTATGGAGATTCTCACCACTATAAATACCTCTTGTCCCATCAATGCAAAGGTATTGAATACTCACCTAACTAACTTGAGTTTCTCACTCTAGACTCTCTCTCTACCTCAATCATCAACTGACTTAGCGTCGGAGGGGCGATCCCGGAACAACCCCCGGGGTAGTTTTTCTGTGTTTTGCAGGTTTCCGGTGAACTGATAACCAGCCTTGCTCGGATCTAAGGACTTGTTCAGCACAGACCAATAAACTTAATTTCCAGACAGAAACAGTTTGGCGCCGTCTGTGGGGATAGTACAAAAAGTACTTCGCCACCACTTCGAAAGACTCACTTGCTGCTCAGCAGGACTTAATCACAGTGCTAGTCAGCCATGGCACCTTCCAAGAACGCCGTAACAGATCTACCCAACCTCAGCAAACCGAGAGGGAACCCTCACCCCAACCAAGGAGGTCAGCGCGAACTAGATCCCCGTCGGTTCATACACTGGACCCTAACCTGGAGCTCTCTCAGGAACTTCAGCCCTCTCCCTCTCGGGAAATCCAGCGCGCTGACCCCCAACCTCTGCTCACCGCTGACATTGCACTCATAGCAGCTCAGCTGCAACAAACCTTGCAACAAAGCATCATGCAAATGCTGACCACTCTCCGCAAGGGAAGGCATAACCAGCTCAACCTCCAGCAACGTGATGACAACGTCCAGAGGCCCTCTCATAGGGAAGAGCGAAACCCTCGCTCCCTTCATGACCAGCCTAACCGGCAAAGGTCAGCCGCTCGGGAGCCTACTCGGTCTCAAAGGCCCCCCTCCCGGCAAGATGAACGCCCTCCTCTGGGCGAGAGGTCGGCCCCCCGGGAAGCCGCTCTCCGAAGGGAGGAGACACATGTCTCCAGATCGCCAAGGGGGAATCCTGGTCGCAAGCCGGAGGACGCTCGGGATTTCCTTAACGAGAAACGACGGAGTCAAGGGTATGATGCTCGTCAGCTCCTAGACCGCAAAGCGGCTCAGCGGGAAGGACACGGCGACTCCGCCCAATCCAAACCCCTAAGGCTAGGAAACGGGAGCTTGAAGTTCATGACTCCGTTCAGCCGAGAGATCATTGGCACCCAGACCCAAGGGAAGGTCAAAACACCACTAATTGAGCCATTCGCGGCCTAACCGACCCGGAAGATCACATGGCCACCTACAAGGCTCAGATGAGCGTGCAGACCAGCTGCGAGGCCACCTGGTGTCGGTTCTTCCCCACCACACTAAAGGGCTCGCGCTGAATTGGTTCCAAGAGTTACCGGCGGGAATCATCACCGACTTCTCGGTGCTTGAAGACATGTTTACTCATCAGTTCGTGGCCGGGAAGAGGCAGAAGAAAACTAGCTTACACCTCATGGGGGTCAAACAGGAAAAGAATGAAAGTCTAGCCGACTACATAAAAAGATTCAATGAGGAATTCTGAAGTATCCGACCTGCAGGATGCTGTGGCCTTTGCTGCTCTCATGTCCGGATTACAACCTGGCCGGCTAAGATGGACATTGGCCGAGAGTGAGGTCAGAACCTTCTCAGAGGCCATGGCAAAGGCTCAAAGATTTATCCAAGCGGCGGATATTTGCCGCCACTCGGAAGAGGGAATAAGAAGAGAAAGGAAGAAGGAAACAAAGAGACAGCCCAAACAGCAGAAAACGGGCGGTAGGTCGGATAGGTTCACTGATCATGGAAACGACCCTCGTTTCAATAAGAACCGAAGAGAAATATACCTGGACATCAAGCACAAGTCCATGCTGCCCAATCCCCAACCCATCCGGACCTCAGCTTACCGGAGGGACAAAAGCCAGTGGTGCGAGTACCACCGGGAATGTGGTCATACCACAAAAGATTGCAGGGAGCTGAAGAAGGGGTTGGACAATCTAGCTGACCAGGGGAAGCTGAACCGCTACCTCAAGCACACGAGTGAGAGAAGGGAAGCAGAAGGTCGGTCAGTCCAATAGTGGGGATACTGAAGGTACATTGGGGTCATCTCGGGTGGCTTCGCTTCGGGGGCCTAACCGGCCGAGCCAGGAAAGCTCACTCCAAAACCTCAAGCACCAGTACTGAGGTCAAACCAAGCCGGTCGGACTGTCCTATGACCTTCGGGGAATCCAGTCGCCAGTCAGGTACCCCACGATGACCCCTGGTCATCGAGCTCAAGGTAGCCAACTCCCGGGTAGGCGAGTCTTGGTCGATAGTGGGTCGTCCGCTGACATCATAATCTAGAATGCCTGAAAAAGCTGAAGTACAGCGAAGAGGATGTCATGCCACTCGACCAGCCACTCATAGGCTTCGGGGTAACTCGGTACACCCGTTGGATCGATAAAGCTCCCACTCGGATGGGTGAGAAAGGCAAAGGCAGAAGCCTACCGATCGACTTTCTAGTGGTCGACATCCTCCTTCCATACAACATAATAATGGGGCGACCCACTCTGAACAAAACCAAAGCTGCTATCTCCACATACCAACTCCTCATGCAGTTCGAAACAGATGAGGGGAAGGTCGGAAAAATTCAGGGAGATCAGCAGGCTGGACGAGAATGCTATGTTAATAGCTTAAAGAGCAGAACTGAATCGACGTCCAAGAGGACTCGAAGAAGAGAAAAAGGGAAGAAAGTTCACCAAGGAACTTGGGGGTGTACATAACAGAAAACCCCAAACAGTACGAACGACCTCAGCCAGCTGAGGAAGACGAAGAAGTAGAGATCGGGACAGAACCCGGTCGGACTGTAAGAGTGGGCAAGGCCCTAAACCCAGAAACAAGAGCACAAGTAGTGCAAGTGCTCAGGGAATACCAGGACGTGTTCGCCTATGAGGCCTCAGAGATGCCGGGACTTGACCCCAAAATTATGTGTCATGAGCTGAACATTAAGGAGGGATACAAGCCGGTCAAGCAAAAGCTAAGGCATCAAGGTCCGGAAAGGTGCAAAGCTGCCGCAGTGGAGGTCAAAAAATGCTCGAGGCAGGATTCATTGAGGAATGAGTACTCGGAATGGCTAGCTAATGTAGTATTGGTGAAAAAGCCGAGGGGGCTTGGCGCATGTGCGTGGATTTACAGACCTGAACAAGGCCTGTCCGAAAGACAACCATCCTCTGCCCAAAATAGACAGGTTAGTCGATTCGACAGCTGGTCATGCCCTTCTAAGCTTCATGGATGCTAATGCAGGCTATCACCAAATTCCCATGGCGGAACATGATCGGATTCATACCGCTTTCACCACCCGCAAGGGGTATACTGCTATAAAATGATGCCATTCGGACTGAAAAATGCCGGAGCCACCTACCAGCGGACAGTTAATAAAATTTTCAGTGATCAGTTGGGTCGGAACATCGAGGTTATGTTGACGACATGATCGTCAAAAGCAAGGCCCACTCTGATCATCCAGACGACCTGAGGGAGACGCTGAGCACACTGAGGAAGTATCGTATGATGCTCAACCTAAAAAGTGCGTCTTCGGAGTGAAAGGGGGAAGTGCCTCGGATTTCTGGTGATGAAAGGGGTATTGAGGCCAACCCCGACAAGATCAAGGCAGTTCTGGAAATGAAATCCCCCGGAACGTCAGGGAAGTGCAGCGCCTAACGGATGTCTAGCTGCCCTTGGACGTTCCTATCACGGTCGGCTGATAAGAGCCTATTCTTTTTCAAGGCCCTTAAGAGAAAAGATTCGCATGGGACGAAGAAGCTGAGCAAGCCTTCGCCTCCCTCAAACTTCATCTATCAACTCTTCCCAAGCTCATGTCCCCCTTGCCGGGGGAAACATTGTTTGTATACTTGGCCGTATCCGAATACGCCCTAAGTGCGTTCTGGTAGCCGAAAGGGAGAGGGACGCAACACCCGGTCTACTTCATAAGCCATGCCTTCCGAGGGGCAGAAGCAAAATATAGTGAGGTGGAGAAGATGGTCTTCGCCCTCGTCATGGCTAGTAGAAAGCTGAAACCATACTTCCAAGCCCATCAAATCAAGGTCCTTACCGGACAGCCTCTCCGCAAGGTCATAGAAAGCAGGAACCACTCCAGTCGGATGACTGATTGGGCTGACCAGTTGGCTGATTTCGGCCTGGAATATGAGCCCAGAAGGGCCATCAAAGCTCAAGCCTTGGCGGACTTCATAACTGAATGCACAACTCGGCCCCCGGTCGGCCAGAATGAAGAGTGGGACTATACGTGGATGGTTCTTCCACCAAGTCAGGATGTGGGGCGGGGCTAGTGCTTAAGCCCCCGGTCGGAGAAAAAATGGAGTATGCAATCAAATTCGAGTTCCTGGGGTCGAACAATGAAGCGGAATATGAGGCTCTCATCCTCGGACTTCAGCTGTGCATTCTTGCAGGGGCCACGGCCATTGAGGCCCGATCAGACTCCCAGCTTATAGTCGGTCAGGTCTCGGGAGAGTACGAGGCAAGGAGGACAATATGAGAATGTACTGGCCAAGGCACAAGAGTTATCAAAAAACTCTCCCATTTCCGCATCAGCCACATACCCAGGTCGGAGAATCAAAAGCCGACGCTCTGGCTCGTATGGCTAGTTCGCAGAGGGTCAGCCCTCGGACTATCATGTGGGAGGTGCTTCGCCAGCCCAGCATAAATGCCAAGGAACAGTTGATTCTAGACCGAACGGCCACTTGGATGGATGAGGTGGTCGGATACTTAAGGGATGGAGTCCTCCCAACAGATGCCAAAGAAGCGAAAGGATCAAGCACCGAGCAGGTTGGTTCTTATGGCATGACGAGCAGCTCTACAAGAAGTCATACACGCACCCATTGCTGAATGTGTAACCCCTGAAGAAGGAAATTACATCCTAAGGGAAATACACCAAGGGGCGTGTAGCGCCATCAAGGGGGGAGAACCATAGCAGGAAAAGCTCTAAGGGCTGGGTATTACTGGCCTACCCTCAAGGCAGATGCACAAGAATTGGTGAAAAGTGCCATCTTGCCAAATCCATTCGGATATTCCCAGATCCCCAGCTACCCCCCTCAATCCCATTCAAGCAGTTCTACCATTTGACAAATGGGGCATGGACCTGCTCGGCCCGTTCCCACCAGCATCGGGTCAGCGGAAGTTCTTGATAGTGGCCATAGACTATTTCACCAAGTGGACTGAAGCCGAACCCCTTGCCTCCATCACTGACAAACAAGGTCCAAGCCTTCATTTGGAGGAACATAATCACAAGGTTTGGAGTGCTCCCGAGCCCTGGTCTCGGACAATGGCCGCCAATTTAATAGTGGACCAACTCGGGAATATTGTGCTCGTTTTGGAATACAGACCAGGTTTTCTGCCGTGTCCCGACCGCAAACTAACGGCCAAGCGAAGCGGCCAATAAGTAGTGCTCAAGGGGATCAAAAAATCCTTGACGCAGCAAAGGGGCTTGGGTGACGACCTGCCTGGAGTCTTGTGGTCTGCTCGGACAACTGTAAAGGAAGCAACGGGACACTCCCCGTTCGGACTAGTCTACGGTAGTGAGGCAGTACTACCCGTAGAGGTCGGTATCCCATCACCTCGGATCACCTTTTATGACTTCGAGCAAAATGAAGAAGAAAAGCCTGTCAACCTCGACCTGCTGCCAGAAACAAGGGGCAACTCATTGTTAAGGTCGATCCGCTACAAGCAAAGAGTAACTCGGCAGTTCAATCGTCGAGTCAAGTCAAGGCCGATCCAGCTCGGAGATTGGGTGGTCAGGAAAGTCGAAGCTACGGGGCTATCACATCTGAAAGGCAACTAGGGGCCAACTGGGACGGTCCTTACAAGTAACCAAAGTCATCAAGCCTGGTACATTTCAGCTCGAGAATCCTGAAGGCATACCACTTGCTCGGCCATGGAATCTGGAAATCTAAAGAAATACTATGTATAGTCAATTGCAATTAGGGGCATATAGCCGAGATACTGGCCAGACGTGGCATGTAGTCACTCGGTTTGTAAGACTTAACCAGTCAATCTTCTAGTTATAAAAAGACTTAACCAGTCAATCTGCTAAGTTATAAAAAGACTTAGCCAGTCATTTCAATTGTTCAATTAAACTTAACCAGTTTTAATTGCTCGAATTTAACCAGTGTCAATCACAAGTTGTTCGAATTAAATTCGACCAGTACTATCAAGCAAAACTTAACCAGTTCGAGAATCTATAAAAGCAAAAATTGCAATTGACAATCATAAAAGGTGCTCGGATAAAATAAAAGAGACTTTTTCATTAAGTTAGAAAAGTATTACATCCTAAAACCTTGGTACTACCAAGGTTAAATGCAAAAAAAAAGAAAAACAAAATACAAGTCAAAACAAAGCCTAAGCTACAGGGGTCGGTCTGATCATTAGTACTCCCATGGTGCTCCTCAGACCTGGCCACCCTTGGCCTGATCCTCCTCAGCTGCCTCCGCATCTTCATCATCATCATCATCATCATCCGAGAGGGCGATTTGCAGCTCGGAGAGTATGGCCTGATCCTCCTCCTTCAAAAGAGCTTCATAGCTCCCCATGACCTCGGACCAAGAAAGAGAAGGATGAGATCTCTCCAAGGCCGCCTTCATCCGCTTGAGGGCGTCATCTACCCCCATTTTCTGGGCAGTTGAGCCGACCTCATTGACGAACAGTTCGCAGGCCTTGGTCTCCTTCCAACCCGCAAACCATTGATCCTCGGTCTTGGGAGCCTTTTCCAGCTCGGCCAGTTGGAACCGCAGCTCAATGATCTTGCCCTCCGCCTCCGCAACTCGGGCCTCAGCAGCCGTCTTGGCGATCACAGCTTCATCCCTCTCCTTGATGAGCTTCTGCTTAGCCAAGTCCCACTGCGCCCGCTCGGCCTTAAAGTCTTCCTGGTCCCGGTCGATGCAGGTTTGCGTTGACGAGGTCGGCCTCAATATCCTTTGGCCCTCCTTAGCAGCGCGGAGCTCCTCGTAGTGCTTCTTGCCTCGTGCCTCCAAGTCAGAGACCTTGTCGGCCAGGTGCACCTTGTTCCGAGCCACGTTGACCAGCCGAGCGGAGAACTGCAATAACAAAAAGATTCAGTACTTGGCAAAGAAGCAGCAAAGTTAAAAAAGCGAGAGAAGCTCACCTCAACCCAGCTGCGGAAGAGGTCATTCGTCTCCTCCGGGCCGCTGGACTGCGCAATGTATTCCCGGTCGGTGGGACTGTACAGGCATTCGACCGCATTCATCCAACGGGTGTCGAGCCCGTGGGCATCCAATTCGGCGAACGGTTTGGCCAGCGCAAGATTGAGCTCCTCCGGGTCGTCATGGGGGCGAGGAGTGGCCGGCGTATATTGAGGACTTTGGACCGGTCGGAAATCCTCAGAATGGACCGAAATCCGAGTACCCTCAGACCTGTCTGCCCGCTCCTCCGGTCGGGGACTATTGACTTCGACAGATTTGGCCTTTTTAGCCTTTTCGTCCTGGGACTTGGCCAACGCCTTCTCAGTCTTGGCCACTTTCTGAGGATCCCGCTCTTTTCTCTTCTTGGAAGCCTTAGGCTTCGACGGATCCTGCAAAGTTTCAAGATCAGCTCGGAACTAGCAAGAAAAAGTACTCGGCTAAAACCCGAGACATACCTTTGGAGGGTTGGGAACTCCGATTTTCTTTGCCTTCAACTCGGCTTTGAGCTGGGCCGCCCTCATTGCTGCATAGTTCAACTTCTCAGCCATTTCGGGGTCGGATTCCAAGAGACGCGTCAAGGAACAAGCTGCAAAGAGAAACATATTGTTATGAAGTTGGAATATAAACATAAACAAACATGCAAAATAACTCCCTCGGCCGATTACCCCTGGGAAATGTCCGGCTAAGCCCGACCGCCGACAGCAAGTGCTCGCTCTTGAACAAGCGGCAGCTCGGTATCCAGTTGCTAGCCACGTAAACTTCTCCCCCTTGAACAATTTGGGCCTCGGTCTGCATGTATATAGCCGCAACGGCTTCTTCCTCAGACATCTCGGGAACCCTGAAGTTAAGCTCGTGGTTAGGCTCGACATCCGGTCGGACTGTGGGGATTCCCCAGTCCCCTCCAAAGAATACAAAGGCGAACTCCCTCCTAAAGCCTTTTTGAGACGTAGGCAGGTCGAGCACCACCTTGTAACCCTGTCGGGCTTGAAAATACCACCAACCTGGACCGTTGTCTCCGGCAGACATCTCGACCAACTTGAACATGTTGCGCCATAGTCTGATGGTTGGTCGGACGCTCAGCATAGCACATAAAGTTTGAACAGCGATGATTCCTCCCCAGGAATTCGGGGAGATTTGACTTATACACAAATTGTAGGCGTTGAGGAGATCCTTCACAAAAGGAGTCAAAGGAAATCGGAGCCCCATCTCCATGGACTTATAATAGACCGCGGTGCAGCCTGGGGGAGGAGTAAGGACCGTATGAAAAGCTTCCGGTCGGACTAGCATGTAAGGGTCCCTTATGTGAAACCTCGCAGCCTGCCCCCTCGGATCATCAATAAGGGCGTTCATCAGTGCGGGGAGCGGAAACTTAGACCCTGGTCCTCCTTTCGGATCTGGATCCGGAAACTCCGGTCGGCCAGAGGTTGACACTTCTTCGCTATCCGACATCGTCACCCTCACTACACCATCAGCAATGTATTTATCTAAGAAACTGGCTTTAGAAGAAAAGGCCAGGGACACTTCCCAAGGGAAGGGAACAGCGCCCTCGGCCTCTTCCTCTAGTGACGATGAGGGGCTCGGAAGCAGAACCGCGTGGGAACGGCCGAGGGTCGGGGCAACTTATTAAGGTCGACACCAACGTTATTCCCATCCCTCACCTCCTCGAACCGATTATAGGGAGGTGAGGTCGGAGGTGTCACCGACTCGGACGATTCTCCCATTATTGTATTGACAAGGGAGTCGGCCGAGGTTATTGAAAAGAAAAAGCGAAATAAAACTAAAAAAGCAAGAGCGTACCTGGTCGGACGACGGAAACCGGAGAAATTGCGGAAACTTAGAGAGAAGCGAGAGCTTTTAGAGAGAGAAAGTGAAGAATTTTTGAGAAGATTTTGCACAAATGATTTCTCTCTCCTCTCCGTACAAATATATAGGCGTGCCTCGGGACGCGTCTCTCCATAAACCTATCAATGGCCTCCACATGGCCAATGGAAGATGAAACGTCAAAATTTCCAGAAAGTCCCATCCAGCTCAACTACCCAGCTAAGAAACGCCATGTGGCAAGCCACTGGTTTCCAGCTCAAAGCTATCCGGTCGGCCTCTCCAGGGCATGTTAGCCCCTGTCCGAGCAGCGCCCGTCAATCCAGCACCCGGTCGGTCAAGTTGGGGCTCCCAAACCCGCTGCCCGACCAGGTCTCAGCTTGCCTTCTTCACTTAGCCAAATTTGCTAAGTGCTAGGGAGCATCCGGTCGGCCTCTCCAGGGCATGTTAGCCCCTGTCCGAGCAGCGCCCGTCAATCCAGTACCCGGTCGGTCAAGTTGGGGCTCCCAAACCCGCTGCCCGACCAGGTCTCAGCTTGCCTTCTTCACTTAGCCAAATTTGCTAAGTGCTAGGGAGCATCCGGTCGGCCTCTCCAGGGCATGTTAGCCCCTGTCCGAGCAGCGCCCGTCAATCCAGCACCCGGTCGGTCAAGTTGGGGCTCCCTCACCCTTTGCCCGACCAGGTCTCTGCCTGCCTTCTTCACTTAGCCAAATTTGCTAAGTGCTAGGGAGCATCCGGTCGGCCTCTCCAGGGCATGTTAGCCCCTGTCCGAGCAGCGCCCGTCACTCCAGCACCCGGTCGGTCAAGTTGGGGCTCCCTCACCCTTTGCCCGACCAGGTCCCCGCTCGCCTCCTTCACTTAGCCCAATTTGCTAAGTGCTAGGGAGAGCCCGGTCGGCCACTCCAGGGCATGTTGGCCCCTGTCCGAGCAGTGCCCGTTAATCTAGAACCTGGTCGGTCACATGGGGCTGCTTTACCCATCGTCCGACCAGGTCTCCACCACTCCCCTCTACATGGCCAATACAACCAAGTACTCGGGGGCACCTGGTCGGTCTCTCCAGGGCTCATTAGCCCTTGTCCGAGCTGCACTCGTCATCTGGAACCCGGTCGGTCACATGGGGCTACCTTACCCTTTGTCCGACCAGGTCCCTACAACTCCCCCTACTCGGTCGGTAAAACCAAATACTAGAGGGTATCTGGTCGGCTTCTCAAGGGTCATTAACCCATGTCCGAGCCACGCTTGCCTATCCGGACCTGGTCGGTCTAGCAAGGGGCTCCTTGGCCCCTGTCCGAGCCAGCTCCCTCTCCAAGGACCTGGTCGGTCACGAACTGCTTGGGGCTAAGAGCACCCGGTCGGCACCTTCCCGACCTGGTCTCCTTCCGATCTCCCTTCATGGAGGTCGGCCTAATTGGAACTACGAATATCATAGACCTGGTCGGCGCCTTCCCGACCTGGTCTCCTTCTGATCTAACTTCATGGAGGTCGGACCAACTGATCCTTCTGATCTCACTTCATGGAGGTCGGACCAACTGAACCCGCGAATCAGACCTGGTCGGCGCCTTCCCGACCCGGTCTCCTTCTGATCTCCCTTCATGGAGGTCGGACCAACTGAACCTGCGAATCAGACCTGGTCGGCGCCTTCCCGACCTGGTCTCCTTCTGGCTTTTCCTTACTGAGGTCGGTCAGATGAGAAAACTCTACGCCACCAAGAGGCTTCACCCGGTCGGACGGCTCTTCTGCCTCTTCCTGGCGTGGGGCTAAATGTTTGGGCCCATTAACTCCTTCCAAGGAAATCATGCCGCGTGGCACCGCCACCTAAGGATCGTGGGCCCTACCAGAATCGCCCTTAGAAAAGGTATCAACCCCAAGTGAGCTGTCATGTCCAGCACACCATTTATGGAGATTCTCACCACTATAAATACCTCTTGTCCCATCAATGCAAAGGTATTGAATACTCACCTAACTAACTTGAGTTTCTCACTCTAGACTCTCTCTACCTCAATCATCAACTGACTTGAGCGTCGGAGGGGCGATCCCGGAACAACCCCCGGGGTAGTTTTTCTGTGTTTTGCAGGTTTCCGGTGAACTGATAACCAGCCTTGCTCGGATCTAAGGACTTGTTCAGCACAGACCATTAACCTTAATTTCCAGACAGAAACAATACTTATATTTTAATTATATTCATCATGAATATTTTGCAAAGAAACTTATTTATCAATGGTAATATGATGTCAAATCTTATAAAGAAAAAAAAATCCATTATGTATTGGTAATTATTCGATATTGAGTTGTATAGAATTCTTTGGTGATCAGTATATATGTTGTTGTATGCATGTTAAGTTGTGAGATGAGAAAGTGAAACTTTATATCTAATCACCATAAACCTTTTACTTACAAAAGAATTAAATTCTTGTGTTTTTGATACCAGTATAATTAATATCTTTTGTTCTTTTCATGTATTTCAGCTGAATACTTCAAGCTGCCATTTCTGGATGCATATCTTAATAAAGCTGGCAACTTCAAACATGGAGTAAACTTTGCAGTTGCAGGGTCCACAGCTCTTACCACATCAACATTAGCTGCTAAGAACATTTTATCTCCCGTCACAAACAGTTCACTACCTGTTCAATTGGGCTGGTTTAAGTCTCACCTTCAGTCACTTTGTAAGCATTCTTCAGACTGCAAACACAAGCTTGCGAACGCCCTTTTCATCATCGAAACAGGTGGTAATGACTTCAACTATGCCTTCTTCCAACAAAAATCACTTCAAGATGTTCAAGAAATGGTAGATGAGGTTATTCAAGGCATCACAAGTGTTGTACAGGAAGTAATTAGTTCAGGTGCAACTCAAGTTGTGATTCCTGGTAACTTCCCAATTGGTTGTATGCCAATCTATCTCAGCGCCTTCCAAACAAATGACTCAAATATGTACGATGAGCCTCACTGTCTTAAAGGATTGAACGAATTCGCGACATTTCAAAATGATCACTTACAAGAAGCTATTAAGAAGCTTCAAGAGCAGCATCCAAAGGTTGCTATTGTTTATGCTGACTATTACAATGCCTTGAGGGAACTCCTTAAACATGCAGCTTCACTCGGATTCAAGAAGGATGAAGTGCAAAAGACTTGCTGTGGGATGGGCAACAACGAATACAACTTTAACATGACAAGCATGTGTGGATACAATGGAGTTCCTGTCTGCAAGCATCCGTATGAGCGCGTCAGTTGGGATGGAGTTCACATGACTCAACACGCATATAAACTCATGGCAAGATGGTTACTGAAGAAGAATATCATCCATGGCATATCAACTCGAGTTTAGACGTCTTTTTCAAATAATATTAGACTATTAGTTCTTGATCGAATGATACTAGTCTAGAATTTTTCAGAATTTAAGATGTACAGTTTTAGTAGTTTTGATAATAATGTTCCAGTGATCTTGATGTATTAGACTTTGATTAGCTTATATTCAATTTAATTTTCTTGTCTATATCCTCCTTTAATATGGTTTTGATTTTGTTACTAACCTGCTGGCTGCTGAATATAAAAAACACTGAGTTAATTAGCAGGTGAGTATTATTATGGAATTTAGTTTTCATTTCATTCTCCTCAACAATAACATATATTACTATGAAGTTTAGTTTTCATTTCATTCTCCTCAACAGTTTACCAATACTACTTTAGTAAACAACTAAGCACCAAAAAAATATCAACCCAGTACGAGTTTGGCTTAGGCCGAGTACTAGCCTAGCACTGCACAAAAGGCATGGTGGTGGATTGTGGCTTATTCATGGATATTATTTTTAATTTCAATATGAGCATGATAATGAAGTTTAACTTGTGCATGGATCAACTATGTGCATCGATTTCGATATCAAGTCGTGTACCCACTAAAGTTGAGAATTTTATTATTTTGACATATCAATATTACTTACCAATGTTACCACATAAATATAATTTAATCACCCATGAAAATCTACTATTTGTTCAAAATCAAATAAAGAGTCGATGATATTATGAGCTAGAGAATTCAATTTAGCAAGAGAGAAGGAAGAAAAAAAATGATTGTTATTATTTACACATTATCTGATCCAATACGGTTATATTCCTATTAAATCTCATAATCAAAGTTTAAAGTTTAGAACTTAATTATTTTGACATATCAATATTACTTACCAACATTACCACATAAATATAATTTAATAGCCCACATAAACCTACTATTTGTTCAAAATCAAAGAATAATGAATAAAGAGTCAGCGATATTAGAGCTAGAGAATTCAATTTAGCAAGAGAAAAAGGAAGAAAAAAAGATTAATATTATTACGGCCTGTAATTTCCTAAAATATTATTATACAAATTCTTTTTTAGTTGGATATTAGATAGACATTCCATGATAATTTTACATATTCATCTACCTGAGTTGTCTGGTTTACAGGAAATTTGGTAGGTAATAGAAATTATGATGATTTTCTAATTTTGGTAGTTGTTTGGTTGATCGAAAGTGGGGAAAATGAAAATTCATGGGAATTTGAAATTTCCGCAAAATGTAGGAATTGATTTATCTAATACCCTCCCCTTGGTCACTCACAATTGCTACATAAATTCCTATGAATTACAACTTCCTTTGTGACTACCAAACAACTTAGACTAATTGCTAGGAATTTCACAAGGGAACTATTTCCCATTGCAGCCAAATAAACACTCAGTTTAATGCGACATGAGATTCAATAACCTGATCCAACATAAGGCTAGTTGGCCCAGTCTGGCGCAACTCTTTTAAAAAAAAAATGAACTAAACTATAGGATATAAATCAATGATAATCTTCTCTGCTCGCGCAAAAATGGATTCAATTCAACAAAGCTTGTCGAAGTTAGTTGTTATTAAAGGTTGAACAAATCACCTTCCTTCTTCTCGCCTAGGGCGCCTACATTTTATCTCTCTTCCTATATTTGCTCGAAATTACTAGCACTTCGAGTACAAATTAATATCGGTCATCTCTTACAACATAAAAGTATCATGTATGATCTTGTTGGTGCAAAATTAGTTGGTTGACTTTGCAAACAAGTCAATGCACATCCAATAGTTTGGTATTGAATGCCACAAGAGTCTTAGTCCCTGGGGGTTATCGATTTTAATTTGATAAAATCTTGCTAACGTACTTTGTTGTAATATAATTGGTTAAACTCTTTAATTGGTTAAACTACAACGCCTAATAAATTCAGGCGAAAAGCATTAAATAGAACAAGATGCGTAATAATTAATCTATTAATTAGAACCTGATATTTCCATTTACATCATAAACTTCTAGAATAAATTTTATAACACATATAAGGATAATTCAGGTTGGACAATTAAAAGGAAAATACAAAGATTATTACCTCCATGAGTTCCTTCTTAAACTAGAGAATGAACAAACTCGTCACTAGAACATGCTCTAAATCTAAGAACCAAACTAGAGGGGGATGGCTAGGCTAAGGCGAGTTTACGCTAGAAAGTAATTTGCAAGTTGTTGTGTGTTGTATTTGTTGTCTTTGGCTTGATCATCTCCCTTGTATTTATACACCAAATATGCTACGTAACTTCCATGCATCTTTGGAGGGAAATGACTTGAATCATCTATAATTCAAATCATAACTGCTTTTTTGGCGCTGAAGTAAACATGTTCTTGTTTACGTAGCATGTCCTATGATCATATTGTTAACTGCTCATTCCCTCGTCTTTGCTTGACTTCCATCTTCTGAATACTTTAATTAATCCTTGACTTGTGTTGACTTTCTTTCATGGACTTCGCAATATGATTGGGCCTTTATATTAAAATAAATACTAAACCTTTTGAGATCTAATACAATGTACCATAACAAATGTTTATTCAGCATCTAAAAATGATAGTAACGAGCTAGGTATATGTATTTTACACATAATTCATGACTCATGAGTTCAATAATTTTGAAATGTATTCACAAATTACATAATTGGAAAATGATAAATATGACACGGTTACATGTTAGTGTTATATTTTAAATATAATCCTCGTGAGTCGTGAAAACAAGGTTCTTTTTGTCTTTCAATTATCGACAAATGGCAATTCTTTTTCCTACCAAGTATTCATATTTTTAAAAATTAAGTATAGTAGTGAATGAAAAATATTTAATTAGTAAAATATAATCGTCTATAATCTATATGTCATTATACTAAATAGAAAGTAGGTACAAAAAATTGAAAGTAGTTGATGTTTATTATATGCAACATTTCCACGTACAAAATTTCGACCAAGTATTAATAGTTTAAGCATTTACTTGTACAAAGAAACTTAAATAGAACTGGTGTACACTAACTTAGTGTGCATCGGGTTGGTAATTGATATTAACTTCATATGGTGAATTATACATAAATATAGTAAACTTATATACAATATAGTAGATTTTATTAACGGAAAACATAAAATGAAATTATAGCAATATAATGAAGGAATTAATTAAAATGTTTTATCATACAAGAAGATCTAAGTTGCGTAGTATATATCATGACACATGTTCCAACATTAGAATGATTTAGTTTGTGCATGATATAGTGAGTGTTTGAATGATATCGAGTTTCTGCTTGATATAATGGGTGTCTGAATGATATAGAGAGTTTATTCATGTATATTTTGTGTCTGAATAATGTAGTTAGTTTCTATATAATATAGTGTGTGTTTGAATGATATAGTGAGTGTGTGTGAATTATACAGTGAGTTTCCGCATGATATAGTATGTGTCTGAATGATATAATGGATTTCTGCATAATATACTGGTTTTCGCATGATATAGTGAATTGTTCAGCAATGATACATACTTTTAATCTGGCGCACGCTAATGTTAACGTGAACCCGGTCCACATAAGTCAGATTGTTACTTGTAACTAAAATTAAGATACTCCCACCATCTTTTTTTATGATCTTCCATAATTGTTTGATAAGGGAAAAAATTGGGCAAGTCTTTATCTTCAATCTATTTTTTCTAATTCTAAAATTATATTTAAAAAGTTTAGATTAATGGTAAAACTGTAAAAGTTGACAAAAACTAGAAATTAGCTTTGCAAAGTTCAAGAAAAATAAGAAAAAATAATTAAGCTCAATATTTTTTATAAAGGAGATTCAATTTAAATATATGGTAGAGTCAAAGACTCAGTAGATTTTGTTGTTGCACTTTGTAATAGGTACGTTTGAATAAATCATCCTTCTTGCTCGTGCTAGTACAAATTAATATGGATCTTCTCTTATAACCGATAAGAGGGTGTTTGGTATAGAAAATTTGATATATGAAGTGGATTTAAATAAGCGTTCTCAATTCTAACTAGGTTTTGGACCCGTGCATAATGCACTGGAATTTTATTACAATACAAATGTTTATATATCAGCTACATTGAAAACGTATAAACGATTCTATACGTCTACTTGATCAAAAACTTTATGTTTAAGAGAAATACACATTTATATCAATTATAAAGTTGTTTAACATATACATGATATTCACATATTTTGGAAGACTTCTTTTTAGAGCAAAATAAAATGTATTAAGAGCTACTTCATCCATTCGTAGTCTAATATAATAATGAGATTTTTACACTATTCATTCACTATCATACCCTTTCATTATATATTGTTACTTTTACGTAAATACAAGGAAAAATTGACAATAGAGGTCTGAACTTTGGGTGATAATTTTTAAAAGGTTTGAACTATTGATTAACCTGTGTAGGTCCCAACTTTAGGGGGTCTTAACTTTTAGTGGGCCTTAGTGACTTAAAATTGGCTTAATAGGTCATCACTTGTAAAACTTGGGTCACATCAGAAGGGTTAATTGAGGGAGTGATGTAGGAACTAGGTGAGATTAAAAAAAAAATCTTCAGTTTTAAGTCGTCGAGGCCCGCTAAAAGTTAAGACCCACTAAAGTTGGGACCTACACAGGTTAATCAATAGTTCAGACCTTTTAAAAATTATCACCCAAAGTTCAGACCTCTATTGTCAATTTTTCCTAAATACAAATATAGTCATGTGGGGTATTGTTAGATTCGTCTTGATATATACTTTCAAAATATCAAATTTGTATAATTTTACTAAATAATAGTAAATAAAGATATTAATAGTAAAAAATATGCATTGGCAAGCGTGAAAAACCCATTGCTGCAGTAGAAAAAGAACAGAGGAAGTCTAACATAGTCAGAAGCAATTACATCATCATAAGTAAAGCCAACAACACTTTAAGGAGGAACATTGGAATTCCAAATTTTCTTCCACACTTCCGATACAATAGAACCGCCAACAACTTCTATATGGGAATTCTTAAAAAAAAAATAATAACTGATGGCTTGATTTAATAGAATATACCAATTTTGGTGTATACCCACACAAAGCCATCATCTAAGGCTTGAGATGGTAAAGATTAAGGATCTCAACCGCCTCAACAGGAAGAAAATTTGCACGAACTTAGTTTTCATTCCAGTAACCAGTGGGGGGTCAAGCCATCATTATAACCTTTTTTTTTACATATAAGCTTGACAATTAACTCATTCTGTTGATTCACCTTCTCAATTAGTGTCGCGGTGCATATTAGATATCTCTCTTTCAAGTTAATATCGTCCACACGATTTATGGTTTAAACATTGTAACATTACTTTTATATAAAATTATAAGATGAAATAGGTTACTCATTTATATTTTACTTTTAGCCTAAATACCGTATTCCCTATTGTTTCCTAAAATGACCACAATTTTGGTGATATATTTTTATCTTACATTATTCCCCATTTCATCTAATGAAATGAGTATTATACAATATTAATTATATAAGTAAATCGTGGCGCTTCTTAACCTTAAAGAATAAGTGAGTAACATCTATTTTAGCAAGGAACACTATATTTCATCATGCATATAAGAAATAAATATTGATATCCTGTAATATCAACTACTTCATGATTCACTCATTTCATATATGATTTGAGTTTAGGATGTAAAATTTATAAACAATTATATTAATATTGGATTCTATTGAAGAAAAAGAATTACTATTCTTAGTTTCTTAATACACGCAACATATTTCTTTTTGGGATATTTCATAATACTTGCAAAATTTCTCTTATTCGCAAACTATTATAAAAATTAAAGAAAGCTTTATTTTATAATTTAAGCACATGGCCATGTTTTCACACTCTCTCTCCTACTCTTTTATTTTATCACTTTTATAGAATGGGCCAAATTCAAAAGTGTGAATTTTCTTTAAAAAAGATATTAGCATCAAGCATAAGTTCATAAATATATGTACTTATATCTTTTGTTACATTTGAATGTAAGAGTGTGGGAAAATATTTGAGTGACTTTTAGTCCCTAAGCCTAAAGTTGCCAACCCCTATTAGTCGTAATAATAGAATAAAATATTAATATATATCCAATAAATTGGAGAGAGAATTATCATAAAATTAATATTTTAATGTATTCTTGACCAATAAAATTAGAGGGTTAGCAACCCCTTGTTCACTTAATCAATCCCCGCAGAGCGTGTAGGATGATCTTAACTTTTTAGTAGTGTGGAGAATATCCATTTTTATCTTTAAACAACTTATCTTGTCTGACATTTTCTTAATTTTGCCTTAAGTTGTGTGAAAAAACTTAATTATTTCATCTAAATTTATTTAATCTTATCTAAATTTTTCCAAACTTATATTATCATAGTTATTTCAAAATAAGTTGAAGTAAACTGACGTTTATAGGTTGGTTTTCACTTTTTTTTAACCTAATTCAATTTCTTGAACACATAGATGAACTCTTATCTTACTTCTCTCACATTAACTTTATTTTTTTTCAAAAAAACTTTTAGTATTATATATTGATCATGGATATGATTTTTTTTATGATAATTTATATTAGCCTATCTATACCACTTTGGGACTAAAGATTGAGTATTTGAGTTGTTATTGTTTTTGTTATATGTAATCTCTAATCATGATCATGGTGTGTTATATTTTTTTTCAACAAAATCATCTTTTTATTTCTTGTTTGGTGATAAAATAAACTTGCATTACAATTATTATTACATTTTCAACTTTTCATGAAAGGGCTAGCATCTCATGTTCATGGTGTTGTACTCATTTTCAAAAGTGAATAATATTAAAAAACTTATTAGACCAATGTACCCATGGACTTGAAATTAGGTAATCTTTAAATTGATAATATTATATAAGTTTGACAGGAGTGATGAAAAACTTAAAGTTGTTGTACCAGTGTACCCATTGGCTTGAAATTAGCTAATCTTTTGTTTTATATTCGAAAATTTCATGTTTTGACTTTTGAGTATCTTGTATTAGTAAAATCATCTTCCTATCCTGATTATGATTTAAGAATATTATTTTAAGGGTAATTAATAACTTAGTTTTCCTCCGCTAATAAAAGAGGAGCTCTATTCTTTTCTACCTTATATTTGCTTATCTGAATTTATCTTAAGTTATTTGAACTTATATAACTTTAATAGTCCTTATTAAACTTTATTCAAACTTAAATGAACTTATTTAAATTATTAGACATTATTAAGTTTGTCAGACGTTATGAGGTTTTGTGTTGGAACTTTTGATGCAGAAATTTTATAAGGTCTAATTCAACTCTCTAGTTTTTTATTTGTTTTAAATGTCAGAATGTAAGCTGAATTTTCACTCTGCTTTCGCAAAGAAATGGTAGGATTTTTTGTACATATTTGTTGAATTGTTGTCTATGGTAATGTTATTATTGCTTAGTACCTATAGAGTTAAGGAATAGGACTATAAGAAGTTCATATTAGTTGTAATTTTGGTTACTGATCATATAGATGAAACTCTAAGGATTATTTTTATCATTATTTTGCGTAAAACAAATAGCATAAAAATTATGATAAACTAAATTGGTTTCCTACAAAGCATGTTATTAAGTTAGAAATCTAGTATGTTAAAAAGAATAACAAAAAAGGAAAATCGACCAAGGAAGTTCAGATTAATATCCAAATAAATTTCACATTGACGAACACATAATAAATACCCAAATCCAATATACATATGAAAATATCAATTTTAATCCACAACACACAATTTAAATTGGAGTTTAATGAATTGTTAACATTAATTGTATAGACCAGATTATAAACTCAAATTGAATTAGAATAAAAATGATGCAAACCCAATCTTCATTCTTTCTCCTTCCACGGTTCCAGCAAACAACATTCAGTATTTTTATTCTAGTAGTCAAGAGGCATTTCACCTTCTTCTATTTCCTCCTTTAACTCTCCTCCACATTCCATCAAACATCTTGTGTGCATCCCTTCGTTCTTCCACCATCATCTCTGTTCTTCATCTGCAACTACAAACCCACCACTTTTTTCTCTCATCCCCTCAGATCATAATTCATTTTGTGGTGATCTGATTTTGTTCCTCATGCTGGTGTTGCTCGTGATTTTGTTCTGCCACGGCTGTACATCTGCATGTATTGGGTGCGTTGCGCCGCCGTGAGCTGGTGCAGTATTGCCGACGATTTTTAGCTCTTCGATCTTCCTCTTCTATTTGTATTGTGTTCTAAGTGAATTTTCATCCTTGAGGTTATGAAATGTCGGTTGAGATTTGGTGCTTTTTTTTTTTACTCTGCCACGAAATTTGGAAATCAACTTGCGGCCACTACCACCACCGCTTTCGCTGCCATGCTTATGTTCGTGTCTTTCTCTGTTCATGTCTTCCTCATTCATATTTTTCATTGTATTTTCTCTCTCCTATAAATTGGTATTTAGCTTGAAAATAATTACATAACTGGTTTTTGTGACAATAATAACAATGACCGCTAAGATAATATTTGATTTGTTTCCTTAATTGATCAATGGTTGATTGATTCCTTTGGCTATTGTAATTGATATTATTTCCTTGATTGTTACACAATCGGAGGAATTAATTGGCTATTTTTAAAATTTGGATCACCAACATTTTTCATAGTTGATTGTTTACCAAAAAAGGTAAAAACTGAAAGGACATAATTTCTCCGAATAAGCAAGAGTATAATGCACACTGTGAAGGGTGATTAGTAGAAGAGCAATGCCACGTGGCATAAGCAAGCATTAGGTTGAAAAGTTGAGAGTGAAGGAGAACAGAGGAAGGTTGAGGTCTTGCCACGTTGGATGATTTTTTCTTGCTTTAATATTATATATGATGGTTTGATATGAGTGTTAAGTAACAAATACCGTTTCTGGCATGCAGAAAATACAATCCCCCATTTGTTACCTTATCAAACTAGTGGAAACAAATCACATTTCCTTTCCCAATCATAAACCTCTCAATTGTTTTCATTCCAGTAGCATACCAAACAACTATTAAAGGTAGCAATAATTATTTTCAATTTCCTTATCTAAATACTTTCTATTCCGCTTCCATTGATCATACCAAACGCCATTAACTATTTTAAAAATTTAGGTAGTGTTTGTTCTAACTTATACAAGAAACAATAAGTTCACATAAGTCATGTCCAAAAATATGTTTTTTAATAAGTTAAGAGAAGTTTAGATATATGAAATTAGTTCAATAATTTTTAAAAAACAAGAAAATGATACATATGACAGTATTACATATTAGTATTATAGTTTAAATATAATCCTCGTGAGTCAAGAAATTAAAATACGGTTCTTCTTTTTCTTTCAATATCTTTGTTAAGCAAGCTATTATGTACTATATATGTACCAAAGAGACAAAGATGTCTTGACAAAGTGGTTAAGATTGAAGTGTTGTGAACAAATAGTTCACATGTTCAAATCGCTATATACGTAGCTATAGATTTGCCCAACAATCGATAATTGGCGATTCTTATTATTGGCAAGTGATTATATCACAAATATTCTGTTATTTAAATTTTTATAGGCAAAAGAAACTTACACAAAAATTTATTATGTTGCCGGTGAGTGCACTCATGGTACACCCGGGTGTACCATGCTCATGGTACACCAAGGGGCATTTATGTAATTAATTGCAAGTTGAGGGGCACGCTGGTAATTTCGGGGCAATAAATGACAAAAAGCAAAAAGCAAAAATCTGAATCCAATTCTTCTTTCTTGCTCATTTCTCTCAATTCTTGCTCACCAGAAAATCTGATTTTCAATTTTTCTCTCTCTCCTCCTTTCAATCCTTCCAAACACAATGGAGATCTGAAATTCGCGAGATGAATAATGAGATGATGATGACGCGGACTCGAGATGATGATGAGGTGACTGAAGAGACCCACAACCCATCCACGACGATGATGAAGACCCACGACCTAAATCTGATTATGTTTTTGCTCATTTGTTTTGTTGTTGTTGTTTTTCTCATTTTCCCTCAGTTATTCGTATTGCATAAACCAGATGTTTTTGGTTGTTTAATATGATTAGGACATGAACAAAATTATGGGTGCTAATTTTGAATTATCATTGTAGGAATGAGCAAATGTATTTTCTGCAATAATTTTGAATTCTAATGTTCAAATGAGTCAAGCATCTATGCTTATTTAGAATGATTGAAGATTATGTGCTCATTTACATAATTTGTGTTGGATGATTATTGCTGCTTAGTCAACTCTTATACTTGCTCTAGTTTTTTTTTCTATTCATTTCATCTCTTTCTTCATTTTTTTTTTTGTTCACCTGTAATTTGTTCGTTTTCGTAACTGCTCATTTGCACCAAGTTTGCTCATTTTCTTAAATGAGTAGAAATACTTGCACATCTGCTCATTTGCTTAATTTGCTCATTTGATCATTTGCTTAATTTGCTCATTTGCTCATTTTACTCATTTGCCCATTTTGCTCATTTGGCGAAAATAGCCTTGGGTGTACCATGAGCATGGTACACCCAGGTTTACTATAAAGATTCTCGTTGCCGGTAATCGATACGTTTGTTAAAATCAACTTCTACTTCACACCTACCTTTTCTCTCATCCGGTGTTTACTCCACATAACTAGCACTCCGGTACACATTAATATTGATCGTCCGAGTAAAAGACATATTTTTGAATCACCAGTTTTGGCTCATCATCACCACCACCTAAATTACGTACTACTTTTAAGAAGCTCAATAGGAAGATTTGGAGGATTCCGAATTTGCCAAACCAATATCTTCTTTATTCGGTTTTCGCCTTCTTTCTTTCCTTAGTTGGCTTTCGACAGACATGTTATTATTGTTTCTGCCATGTTCTTGGTGGATTTTGGAAGAACGCTTTCTCTTATGCGGCATTACAGTACCAGTTTTAGTTATATTAATTTGTTCTTCAATCATAAACTTTTTTCTTTCAATACACATATTTTTATGAAAGAGTACTTTGCTCAACTTTCATTGATATACATATTTTAAGGTAGGAAGAGCTATGATTGAGGAAAATCTCAAAATCTTAATAGGTAATCTTTTTTTTATTGAATGAAGGGTTAAAAAGTCTTTTCAAAGGGGACGCCATAGCTCCCCTTGGCTTATGTAATAGAGACTAATATTGATCATCTAAGATTTAGGTACTGTTTTGTTCTAACTTATATAAAAAATAATACGTTCATATAAGTCATGAGTAAAATATACTTATGTGTTTTTAATAGGCTAGGAGAAGTTTGGATATATCAAATTAGCTTTTTTGTAGAGATGTTATAAAAAAAATTAGGAAATGATACATATGACAGGATTACAGATTAGTGTTGTGGTTTAAGTGTAATCCTCGTGAGTCAAAAAAAATTAAAATAAGATTCTTTTTTCTTTCGCTGTCTTTATTAAACAAGTTATCCAATTATATGATATATATGTAGCTATAGATTCGCAGAAAAAATAGACAAGTGGCTCTTATTTTTCATGCCAAGTGTTAAACTAAAGTATAGTATATCAACAATATTTAATTACAAAAAAAGTCTTATTTCTTCATCTTCACTCTATTTTAATTTCTAGAATAATTCTAAAAAGTTAAAAAAAAAATTGGTAAAACGGTAAAAAGTTAAAAACAGTAGAAATTAGCTTTACAGAGTTGAAGAAAAAATAAGAAAAAAAATCATTAAACTCAAGATTTTTCTAAGAAGTTGAGTTCAACAAAATTTCAAGACTCAGTAGATTCTGTTGCTACACTTCGTAGTGGGTAAGTTTGAATAAATCAGCCTTGTTCTTCTCCTGCTACATTTTCTCTCTCTTCCTATCTCTGCTCCATCTAACTAGCTCTTCCAGTATAACTAATTTTTCTCTCTCCTATATATTCTTCCAAAAACACTCAACTCTCACTACAACCAAGCTTTTTGACTTCACTCTTAATTCATTCTCTCATAAACCCTACCATTTTTTCTCTAACTTTCAACAATGGCGGCTTCTTCCCTCTCTCTAAAACCTTCATTTTCTTCTTTCTCCTCTGATTTCACCTCTCCTGTAAGCCATTACGTCGTCTTCTCCAATTTCAATTTCGTTGCCCTAATTTGATTTTCAATTTTGACTCAATTGAATTGAATTGAATTTCATTGATTTTGTGTTGTCATTTTCAGGGATTGTTATCTGGTGTTTATCCGGTAAGTGTCGGGTTCAATTCACCGATTTTAGGGGCTAAGAATCGCGCGTTTCAGCTTAATTGTTTGGGAGAGAAATCAATGGATGTCAAAACTTCAGCTTTGGTTGATGGTGTTGCAGAGTGTTTTAATGGTTTGTATTTTTTTTTTCAGTTTTTTTCTCTAATTATTCTCCTTTAACAGCTAATTTCATTCCTGAAGTTTGATTTTTTGCGATCTTTTTTGTCAATTTTTGTAGAAATAGAGGTTAAGGAGCCGAATGTTTCGACATTGTTGATGAATTTTGACAGCAATATTGATCCTTATGGTTCGATGAGCACACCTTTGTACCAAACTGCCACGTTCAAACAGGCAAGTTCTGACATTTTTTCACACTCATCGTATTATATGTGATGATTTAGTATGATATCCAAACTATTTTACGGATTTTATATATGCAGCCCTAAGTTTTTTATTGCTCTTTTAGGTTTTTATGATATAATTGCTCATCGATTGGTGTTGTCGATGCTTAGTTAACGCTTAACGTTTCCACTTTTAGCTTCTTATGTACATTTACGAATTCTCTCTTTAGAAATGAGATCAATAATGATAGGGAGCTTTTTTTTTTTGCTAAAATGACACTTAAATCTGGAAGGTAGGGAGTTTTAGGATTTATGACAAAATTACTCGTCGACTTGTGTTATTGATGCTTGATGTTTCCACTTTTAGCTTCTTATATATACATTTACGAATTTTTTCGTGTCAGATTATCCTCTCTTTAGAAATGAGACCAATAATGATGGGATACTTTTTTGCTGAAATGACACTTATTTTGGACGGGAGGGAGTATAGATTATAGAATCACTACTACTCAATGTCTATTATGCTAGAGAGGTAAACAAGCAATGCTATTATAACTATCGTGCGGAGGTAAATAAGCAATGCTATTGTATAAAGTTATAGTACAGCTGAAATAAACCAAATGTCTAGGTTGGGAATTGGATACTGATGGTTGGAGTGCTCTAGTTTCCTTTAATGTTCTGCATGAACTTTTGGGCATGTACAATATTTATAATATATTTGCTGTACTATGCGGATTCTTAACCTGTATTAGTTGTATTCTGCTTCAAGATGATGTTCCTTGCTACATAAAATTTTATGTTTCTCTGTGATCGAAATATTATCGTGACTTAGATGACTGAATGCTGAAAGCTTGCCTGACCTTTTTTCTTTTTGCTTTTCTCTTTCTGTTTGTTTTACTTTTATTCTGATATTATGTTGTGCTTAAACTTCTCATTTCTAGCCATCAGCGACAGAAATGGGTCTTTATGACTATACAAGAAGTGGGAATCCTACACGTGATGTCCTGGAGAGGTAAACCAAAATTTGCACGTCTTTTGTTTTCAAATTCAAACCAAAATTTTGTGAGTTTTCGTAGTTATTTCCACCATTTTCTACTGTTTGTCTGTCGCAGACTCCTGGCAAAGCTGGATAAGGCTGATCGAGCATTGTGCTTTACTAGTGGAATGGCTGCTCTTGCTGCTGTGACTCATCTTGTTGGAACTGGTATTGTTTGTCTTTGCCTCTTGCTTTCGGTTTCCCCATTTGATGCTTTGTAATTTTTCTCCTTTTATCTATTACATAAGAACAACTTATAACCAAGAATTTTGAGCCAATATGCAAAGTTCAATATTGGTATTATAACTATGGTGTGTGCTGGTAGCTGCATTCAATTACTCCTGTACTGAGATAAATTGATCCTTTTAGTGTTAACGTATCCACATTCTCAAATGGCAATATCTATGTATTCTGATCTAGGCCAGGAAATTGTTGCTGGAAATGATATCTATGGTGGATCTGATCGATTGTTATCGCAAGTCCTTCCTAAGACAGGAGTTGTGGTGAAGTTAGTGATTCTTCCTGTGCTTGTCTTACTTAGTGGTGTTATAACCTTTTGTGATAGATCTGATTGTCTAATTCCTTTGCAGACGGGTAAACACAACTGATTTGGACGAAGTCGCGTCAGCAATTGGACCATGGACAAAGCTTGTCTGGCTTGAAAGTCCGACAAATCCTCGACAACAGATATGTGATATTCGTGTAAGTTCATGTCTTTAAAAGTATATGTTAACCTTTGTAGGAAATCATGGAACGTGCGGAGTGATTAGTCTCATGCTTTGTGACTTGGGTACTGATCCAGCCCTGTGTTGATGAAACATTTCGAACTAGATGAAAATGTGCAGATGGAGTTAGGTAGAATAATGAGGCTATATGCAACTCTAACCTTGGTTATTGTAAACCTCTGATATCGTGTTGCTTACTTATCCACACATAGGATATAATACTTGGGTAGAGTCCGTAAAAAGTTTGGGAATCACAGAAAAGTGTGATATATGTTTTAGATACTAGTAATGAGTTTGAGACTTCTGGAGTGCTTAAGACCCCAAGTATCTTAGGCTTGAAGCAACACAAACTGATGAGGATCTTATTGTTGGCTGTATTCTGTGAGGCCTAGATGTTTGTAATTTTATGCTTTATCAACTTAAACTGAAAGAGATCCTGTTCCTGGGAAACCAGTAGAACCTCTACTTACATATACAACATATTTATGTGGTCTTTATTGGTAGAAATATATGAATACGTCAAGTGGCAGAATATTTGAATTAATCATATTAAGTATTTTCTGAATGTTGATTTCTGTATAGAAGATCTTGTAAGATTAAGTAGATTCTGAAAATCTAACATAAATTTGCAGTAGCTTATGTGGGTTAAATATAGTATATTTCCAAGCTCTCAGAAATGTGTAATCTGCTTCTGTTAATGTGCTTTTCAGCACACTATGACCCAGTATGGTTCCATGCCATGGTTGGGTCTTTGGAGGGTAATGGTGCACAATCTTACTTTCAGATGCATCCAAGACACAGACGTATATTCCCGTTAAAATAAAAGACACAGACCTATAAAGATACTGTATTCTGATATGTTTTTTATATTTGATTTTGTGCTGCCTTCCATGTTCCTTAAATAACGTTAAAGATCTAATAAGTAGTCATAAGTTAATTATTGGTTCTATCCTACAACAAGGAATGGGCTTTCCTGTGTTGAAATTGTGATGAAGTGATTATAAGTACAGATTTTTTGAAGTAATATCTGAATGTTGACCTTCTTTGATCCAATTCAGAAAATTTCGGAGTTAGCTCATGCACAAGGTGCTATTGTAATGGTGGATAACAGCATCATGTCTCCGGTTTTATCGCAGCCACTTGAACTTGGTGCAGGTACTCTTTAATTGATGAGAATTGACTTTTCTTTTACTTCTTTTCAGTAGATTGGAGCTCTCTTCTCCACCTTATATGCTTTTACATGGTGATGGCAGATATTGTGATGCATTCAGCTACTAAATTTATATCTGGGCATAGTGATATTATGGCAGGTGTTCTTACCGTGAAAGGGGAAAGGTAAAGTGACCATTTAGCCTATACGCCTTTCCTGTTGAATAACTCCTCTAGATATATCTTGAAGATGCTTGTCTATCTCTTATTGCAATTGACTTGTGAGCAACTCAATGTCACTATATTAATTTTGTAAGACCAGCATAGCTGGGGAGATGAAGAGAGGAGGTGTGCAGTATGCTTGTTCGATACAATAATGTGATTAGAGCATCGATGTGGGACGACCTTGAAGTCCACAAATTTTTTATAATTTAGGGATCTATATTGGGCTGTTATCAAATTATTATGAGTTGAGGGGTGGGTGTGCAGTATACTTGTTCGATACAATAATGTGATTAGAGCACCGATGTGGGACGACCTTGAAGTCCACAAATTTTTTACACACAATTTAGGGATCTGTATTGGGCTGTTATCAGATTATTATGAGTCGAGGGGTGGGTGTATGTCTAACTATGAAAATGACTTTTGGGTTACATACTTCTTTTTATGGTTTGAAATCTGAGCACATACATCGCAAAACTGTATAGCTTCAATATGCTTTCTCATCTTAAGATGCTATCAAAATGTTTGTAATATTCTTTTTGTTTTATTGAGCAGTTTGGCAAAAGAATTGTATTTCCTGCAAAATGCTGAAGGATCTGGATTGGCTCCATTTGACTGTTGGATTTGTTTACGAGGTGTCAAGACCATGGCCCTCCGTGTTGAAAAGCAACAGGTTCTTAATATTATCTATTAGGGCAATCTGGTGCTTTTCTTGGATGAGAACTGTATTGTGTGCTTTGAATCTCACAGCATATGCTATGCAGGGGTGTGAAGAATCTTTTTCCCCCATTAGACTGATATTTGGTTTTTCGTACTTTGCACAGGACAACGCACAGAAGATTGCAGAATTTCTCTCCTCCCATCCCCGAGTTCAGAAGGTTAACTATGCTGGACTTCCTGATCATCCTGGGCGATCACTGCATTATTCTCAGGTGCTCTTTTTGTATCTGCGAAATACGCTGTTCTAGCATGCAGTAGTACAATGCATGCTAGTGTGTATTTTTTTTTCCTTTTCACCGCCTTGAGTAACTTGTGAATTATGCTAATATTATACTTGTTGCAGGCCAAAGGTGCAGGATCTGTGCTTAGTTTTCTAACTGGATCTATTGCTCTTTCGAAACATATTGTGGAGACAACCAAATATTTCAGCATAACTGTCAGTTTTGGTAATTATGCATTTCTTCAATCTTTGATAATATTAGGATTTAGGTATCTTGAAACAAGCAATATACTGACATATAAGTTTGTTTAAGTCAATTATAATTTATTTATTTCATACCACACTTTGTTTTACTTGTGCCTTTTATTCATAAAACAAAGGTCATGCTTGTGCTGATGGAAATGCTTAAAGCTGATTTGTGTTGATATTTTAACTTTGAATGTTTATCTGGTTTTCAGGAAGTGTGAAATCACTTATAAGCATGCCTTGCTTCATGTCGCATGCTGCTATACCAGCTGCTGATCGTGAAGCTAGAGGTTTAACCGAAGATCTTGTTCGCATTTCAGTGGGCATTGAGGATGTAAATGATCTAATAGCTGATCTAGATCATGCTCTCAAAACCGGACCAGTTTAGCAAGATTATGTTAGCCTATTTGTGAATATTTCAATTAACGTAAAATTTTGTCAATTGATTATGAAAATAATAAAATTTTGAAGGTTTTATCTCATTTTGTTAGAGGGTCATCATTTCTTTGAATGTATATGCATCATTTTTGCCGAGAATCTTTTTAGAGACTTGGATGGTGTTTTGTTCCAACTTATTTCCGAAATAATAGATTCACACAAGTCACGAGTGAAATATGAGTTATATATTATGTTGAGGGAAAATACTAGCACCATATTATGAATTAAGAGATTGTTCAAGCATCCATAAGGTGAGACCTCCAATAGACAATGAAGTGTCTGCTATATAGGAAGCAGTCTTTTCCTCTATGTCCTCTTCACCACTCTGCTTTTTTTTCACTCCACACTAACAACAAAAACACCCTAGTGCCAGCCACCAGCTTTCCCTTGGAGAAAAGAGTTGCCTCCCTTCCATCAAACCATCAATTTATGGATGGGAACTGTGACCAAACTTTTTGTTTCAAAAAGTTCAGCAGTCAAAAACGTTTCAGAACATTCCAAAATTCATTTAAAAGTGCTTAGAATATGCAAGGGTTAAAAGTTAAACTGCATTAGAAGTAAGCACCAAACTGCATATGATGCAATTAATCTCATATTGAGTATTACTTTCCATTGCGTTGCTAGTAATTTACCATCTAGACAATGTTCTAAAGGCAAACCATCAGCTAACATGCTATCATCTAGACAATGCTACTTTGTCTTTAAACATGTATTTTCAATGACACAAATTTTGAAGAAATGTATGATCTAGAACGGGGAAAGAATCTGATATGAAAACACCATTGCAAAGAAGAGGGTAAATATAAAAAATTATCGCAAAGTTCTAGAAAAAAAAAAGAACTGAGTAGAAAGACCACCACACGGAAAAAAGAAAAGCAATGTTTCCTGACCCAATACGAACAAAAGAAAATTGAATACAATTATTATTAGTGCAAATTTCAGCCCTCTACTCTCCTCCTGTAGTGCCCTGCACAATCAAATTGAAAAGGCCAACGCAGCTGCAACATACTTGGGCACACCATGCAGACAAAAGTGTATGCTAAACATGTCCGGTATGCTGTTGCATCTTGATAGATTCGTCCTAAAGTGTATGCTTATCATATCCGATATGCTATTGCATCTTCATAGATTCGTTCACCAAGTAGGACGTCCCCATACCAAGAGTGAAATTACATCAACAGAAGCTTACCAACATGAACCTCATGTTCCGAGTTCAGTACACCTGACTTGAGGCATCATGCTATAATGTAGCATAAATTGAATTTTCATTATAAAAAGCGCGCCGGGCACAAGGTGAGACCAACCGACTGAAAAAATGCTTTTAACTAAGCCATACGATCGGCACAACCAGTAAGAAAAAGCGGTCGCGGTCATGTTGTCGCGGGAACAGCTTGTAACACAGATATAGAACGTTTTGGCGGCCGACGCGTCATGCATTTTTTTATAAAAAAAAATCACATTAATATGTTGTAACCTTATTTGCTTTATTTTAGTTTATGAATCATTATTACAACATAATATAATCAAATCTAGCATAATATCATGTTTCATTAGCTATATAATTAAATCGTAAAATGCTTTTGGCCAATATTTAAAAAAAACGGATGTAACGGGGATAAAGGCGTTCTAAATCAGCGATTTCGCATTATGGAATGCCGAAATGGACGACGCGGCGAGAAAATGTGATTTTTATTATGGCGTTCCTTAACAGAATTTCTCGGAACGGTAAATCCAAAATCTGTTACAGAACGGTCGTTTTAATTCCATGGGCACAGCAAGGCCGGCGGCTGTAAATTTGAACATTAAGAAAGGACCAAAAATTTTGAAATTACCTATGGCCCAATCGTTAAGATGTAAATTTGAACAAAGCCGTCAATTATAATTTGATTGTATGAAATTACTTCATTTAAATCCCTAATACATAAACGTAAGAGTGCAGGGCAAGTAAGATCAATCAGCAAGTTTGCTTATATATGCAGATGGAAACTATACCAATTCTAACATCCAAAATGAGCATGAACAAATTGCCGGAAAATACATATCAAAGCAATGCAAAGACATCATTCAACATATATGATATATACCAAACACCACTGCAATTAAGTCCATAATCAAGGAGCATCTTACCAATAAAAATAAATCACTCACTTGCAAAATCTTCATAATTTCGATTCAACTCATTCTATACTAGTCTATAAGCCAGATTACTCAACATGCGAATGCATAGTATACTCCGACACTTGTGGACTAATTTAGCAAGACTAAGTAGCGAAATACTTTCTGGCACCTGCTCCGAGAACTAAAACATAGCAACTTCCAGATAATACTATACACTCGACATCATATTAAATGCTATATAAGACAAAGGAAAACAAAACTGGGTACACGGAAAGGACATCCAATATCTTGATATGCATCATCATGTCCCAAGCTAATTTTTTCGACCCTTGCTCTTTCTCGAGGGAACTACTGTCCATCCATCCTCAGCTTCTGTCATCTGCTGGTGTATGCTGTTCTTCGAAGTTTGAGAAGCATTGGTATTTGGCAAGGACCCTGGTAGATCCACCATCATATTTGATGCCTTATCATTCCCTATGCTCTCATCATCTTCATCTTCTTCTTCATCATCATCATCATCACTATCATTCGGATCCTGCAACATGGTAACTTGCACTTCAAACACGAGATAGAAGTAAAGTGTTCCATGTTATGATGTTATCACATTTCTTGAAACTATAATCCTATATCAAGATGTAGCTGAGAAAACTTGTTACCTCTTGAAAATGTAAGCTTCTAGATAAATTTTCAAACTTTTCTCTCTATATATCTCCTCCCTAGCCTCACTCCTCAGTTATCACATGAAGATAAGGCAACTCCTCTTTCTCTCTCCTCACAACCAGACATGACCACAGAACTTGTGGATGTGGTAGGAGTCATCAACAGATGTCATGGCAGTGGCATAGAGGCAAGGTGGGTGGACGTGGTGCCACAGGAGTTAGTTTTCATCACGTCCAGGAAGGGGATTTTAAAATCCATGGGGCGGGAGGATTTCAATTTAAAATACAGGTGAAAGAGCTAAGACTTGATAATAAGATAGAATCAAACTCGACCAAACATCAAGGGTTTCAGTTTTCGATTTGGTTTTCATACCCCAAAAACAATGAAACAAGCACCAATTTTTAAGAAGATGTCAGAGTGTAACTACAATGAGCATAGATAGTTTTACTATATACTTAGATACATAGTGCGCTCATCACATTGCCTAACTTCTAGTCTCTAGCCATTATACAAAATAGGCAGTAGGCTCCATATGATTGCTTATCAGAAACCTTTTCCCAGAGTTGAGATGCATAGGTTCGGCCTAGAGTATGTAACAGCTTATTAATCATCCTAGTTCACTACACATGAAACATATATTGATCCTCCTTTACGGTTTGTTTTCATAATAAATAGACTTCAATATATTACCCACTATTAAAGAAGCACATTTCGAGACCATCATAGCTGATGTAAATTCCATCCCGCCAAAAACATCAATAAATCGACATGTACACAATACAAAGTCACAAAACATATACGCTTCACCTATTGCCCTGAATTCTCCCTCAAATGTAATTTACAATGATCTAAATCCTGATCAACACACAAAAACATGATTGGAAATGCCAATTACCTTTCTTACAAGAGTACCAGACAGTGGTTTCACTTGCTTTAATTTCTGAATTGATTGATAGTCACCTCCCAAACACTCTTCATGCATAATCATCAAATGCTCTGCCACCTACACCACATTACAAGGAGCTCTAAATTAGATTAAACCCATAACTACTGACAACAGATCTTATATCATTTCATTTGAATTCATCTAAGTTAACAATTAATGACAAGTAACTTGATGAAAAAAGGTGAGAAAATAAAAGAAACATATTAAAAAGTGGAACAAAGAAACAACCTCCTCGATGCTCCCGTCGTAGACATCGGTATGAAAAGCATCCATGCCTTCCACTAACAAATTCTCTAAATCATCTATGTATATGGGTTCTGAGAGAAACAAGGAAAATAGTCATTACACTCAATGTTAAAAACATTTAAAAAAGAAAAAAAATAAACATCAAGATCTTTAGCTAATTCATTATAACTACCAGCACACTGATTTCAGTAGAAACAATTATAATGAATTTGTATATAGGTTTACTTTTGAAGCCAGAATTTCATATTTATGAGTTCAACCAAAATTATTATCTAAAAAATGACATCCAAAATTAAACCTAAAAACGGAAGATTGCGAGAAAAATCGAAGAAATTTACCTTTGCGATCAGGTTGGTGGAAGAACTCGAAAATACGAGAGGAGAAATCGAGAGATTTCTCGCGCGAGTGTGGGCCACCCCCACCATTTTCGACCGCCATCTGAAGGGCCCACCATTGTGAGAAGACCAATGAAATGCCTTCTTGAAACTGTGGAATTGCTTCTGCAGCTAACACCGGAAACCTGGGCAAGAGGGGCGGCCGCCCTGGGCCCGGGGATGACAGGTCATTCATTACTGATTTCCAGCCACAACACTTGAAAAATTAATCTCATGAAATTAAACAAGAACAAGTGAACACAAATATGCGCATCTACAAATTGTAACATAAATTTTCTTATCATTTACTTCCATGAAACAAAGATGAGATAAGAAGTTAAACCAGAAACTCGAGTCATAAGTTTATAACATGTAAATTATCACTAAAAACATGAGATAGCATGTATGAGAAAGAAAAAATAAGTTGAATTCATGAAACAAATAGCATAAAACCAATCGCATGAATAATCACATGAAGTAGATCTCAAAAATCGCAATTCCACACCAAAATCCGCAACAAAACAAGTAGATTCATCTAAGGAACAAAACAAGAACCTGGAACGAGCTTCTGCAGACTGCAATTCGAGCTTTGCGTATCACATATGAGAGGTTCCAGATTCCAGAGGTTCTAAAGGAATTCAATTTGCTTTATGAGTTGGTTACCGGCACCGTGAGCGTTTTTGGAGTGTTTCTCGCATATAGGCTATATACCTATGTAGTTTAGGACTAGGGCAAAGTGATGATTTGGTTTGGCCCCTTAGGTTTTCTCAAAAGTGAGAATAGGCCCCTCAAATTTCCCTTATAGTGATTAACTCTCACAACTTTATCCAAATATGAGATTACACACTTTTTTTTTTTTTTAGGGGAAAAGCATAAGCTAGATTAATCAAGGGACAAAATGTCCGTAAGAATATAAGGAGCCACTTCACGTGGATAGTGGTTCTCCCAAATTTGTTCAACACCAAAAGGAACTAGCTTAGCTAAATGATGAGCGACAAAGTTGCCCTCTCGTTTTACATGGGACCAAATTAGGGATTGAAAACAAATGCTAGAGGATATAATATTCGACAATACATTGTCCAAATCCGAGAGAAAAACTGATGTCTTCCGAAGACGATTTATGATAGTCTGACAATCAGATTCAACCACCACTTGATTCAAGCCAAAACGTTTCCCCAAGCGCACCCCCATCTCAATGGCTTTGGCCTCTGCTATTTCAGGCGTCCAGTAAGCTCGCACACGTCGCGAGGCTGCAAAACGAACAATGCCTTCATGATCTCGGGCTATTACTCCCATGCCCACCCAACCTTCCACTGCTAGGGAGGCATCAACGTTGATCTTCCAGCTGGGCGCTGGCGGAGGTTGCCAAATACGAGCACTCGGAGTAGTAGCTCCCCCACGGTGGTAAATGTCTGCAGAATACTTACCATATTCTTCGGCCAAACGCAACGCCCTTTCTAACAGCAAGTTGTTTGGAGTGGTTTTTCCTTCGAAAATTTTATTGTTCCGTTCTCCCCAAATGCACCACATAAGAAAGGCACCCTTAATTCGCATCTTTTTATCCAGCGATTTCCATTTCTCGACAAGGTCACAGATGGTTGTACACCCATTATCATCTCGCATGGGAGAACATCCACTTTCTTCCCAGATTTCATCAAACCGCGGACAGTGAAGTATAGCGTGGCGGTCAGTTTCGGCCTCACCACAATCCCAAGGGCAAGCCATCGTGTCAATGAGGTGGCGTTGAAACAGTAGGCCTCGAGTCGGAAGTATGGCCGTGCACATTTTCCATAAAAAATGACGAACTTTGGGACTCACTTCAAGACTCCATAACTCAACCCAGGCGTTATGAAAATTTTCCAGGTTACATCCTTTCCCGAGCATGTAGGCCGTCTTCACAAAATAAATGCCATCCTTAGATAAAGCCCATGTCAACACATCTTGAGAAGGAGATGGGCATAAAGGAATTGCAAGGATGCATTTTTTGTCTCGATCATTGAAAACCTCCTCAATAATATCAATCCGCCACTCCATACTCGAGGGATCAATAAGTTCATTAACCATCGTAAGCTCATTTCGGCGAGGTGAGCTAATGAATTTGCCACTCTCATCTCCAACCCATGGTGCCTCCCAAATGTTGATATCAACACCATTCCCAACTCTCCATATCAAGCCTTCTTTAACTAAAGCTTTTGCACTCCAGATACTACGCCACGAATAACTGCAGGAATAACCAAGAGAAGCCTCGAAAAAATCACAAGATGGAAAATATTTTGCCTTCATAACTCTGCCTAAAAGAGAATCAGGGGCAGTAAGAAGGCGCCAAGCCTGCCGTCCAAGTAGCGCATCATTGAAAACCGCAAGATCTTTAAAACCCATACCTCCAAGGCATTTCAAAGTACACATCGTTTCCCAGTTTTTCCAGTGAATTTTCCGTTTCGCAGCAGAACTACCCCACCAAAACCTCGCCATTGCTGCTTGGATTTTCTGGATGATCACAGTAGGAAATTTATAAACTCCCATCAGATAGGTAGGTATCGCTTGGATGACTGCTTTCAATAACACTTCCTTTCCAGCTCTGGATAATAATTTCTCCTTCCACCCTTGGAGTTTCTTCCAAATTCTATCAAGAAGCGAGTCAAAGATAACTTTCTTTGATCTTCCTGCAATAGAGGGGATACCAAGGTATTTCTCATGCTTATCAACCTGTCGCATTCGCAAGATTCCCATAAGAGCAGCTTTTTGCTCACCATCTACACCTTTACTGAAAGAGACCTCCGACTTATCATAATTAATTTTCTGCCCGGATGCCATTTCATATTTGTTGAGAATATCAACTATTTCTGTGCATTCCTGACGGGTGGCTCTCTCATCTCCAACCCATGGATGTCATTTCATATTTGATGAGATTACACACTTATTTGTATATATAATCATCTTTTTCTTTATAAATGTTTTTCTTAAGGAAAAATACCTGAGAAAAAAATTCAAAAATCATTTATGATGATATAAAATATCTTAAATATATAAATTATACATATTAAGTACAAATTTACATAAATAAAAAAACTTTTTCACTGGACGTGCATCTCTCTTTCCTCATAGCCTTGCCAGATTAGGCCCTATCACTATGCAATCATTCTCATCTTCCTCATAGCCTTGTCAGGAAGAATAAATTATATAAAAATACGTATAATGTAATATCTTAATATTAAAAAAAATTATTTTATTAAAGAAAAATGGCTGAATATTATAATAAGTGTGTAATCTCACATTTGGGTAAAGTTATGGGAGTTAATCACCACAAGAGAAACTTGAGGGGCCTAGTATCACTTTTGAGCAAACTTAGGGGGCTTAATCACCACTTTCGCGTTTAAGACTATATGCGAGTAAGGAACAGAAAAGGTAAAGTACTAAATACCGTATAAAAATACAATGTATTTAGGACGTTAATAAAAATTTAGGGCGTCAAATAGCAAAACTCATTTTTTTTTATGCACAACACCCGAAGATGTAACATAAATTGACGAGTTTATCTCTATTATATAAGCAAAGTGATGAACTACGGTGTCGTCTTGTAAAATTATTGTTCTACCCTTTACTTATTAAAAAATGTTAACTATAAAATATTCAATTATTTCTTGATCTATATTTATGTGTAATAACTAATAAGGAAACTTAAGATTGTTTAATTTATAATAAGATATAATGTACACATAAAATATTTTCCAAAATAATATGCTTAAAAGAGATATTTTTGATTGAAAATGAAACTAATCTAACTAAAGCAATTTCAAACAATTAAAAAGTAAGAACTTATACATTAACATAAATATGCATATGAGACTAGTAATAGCTTATTGTACATCAATGATCAGTTAGAATTCTAAATATTATCATATAAATAGGGTTATTATTCCTAGCCTGTTCTCTCCATCTTATTTTCAATTCAGTTACAATCAGTTGGATTCATGCTCCGTTTGGTAGTGTGTAAAAATATTTTTCCATGAAAATTAGTTTTCCTTTTCCTCTCATTTTCCGTTGTTTGCTATGCTAAGGGGTGTAATTCCTGTAGGTGGTTATCTAATCCTTGAGGCTTTTTTGAAGAATTGTGAAGGAAAACCCATTGTGACGGGCTCCATGAGTTGGTTTGTTACTGAGTTTGGTGAATCTGACGGGGTGTTTGGTATGAGGGATTGGGAGTTTGGGGATTAGAGGATGGGATTGGGAATGGGAGTTAGAAGGTGGGAATTCATTAAATATATCCCAATTCCTTGTTTGGTATGTAAGTGGGATTATGTTGGGAATATTATTATCCCATGTTTGGTATGAGGTACTTAAGTAGGGAATATATTGCTAAATTACAAATTTACTCATTTTAATGAAGGATAGCAAAAGAAGAGCAAACAATATTGGTGAAGTATATTTTAATGAAGGGTAAATTCGTCTTTTAACATAACTAGAAATAATCCCCCTCCTTAATACCTGCTCCCTCCCATGTCTTATTTTGGAGGGATAAGAGGGGTTCAATCCCATTCCCCTTCACATGGGAATTTAGATATCCCCTTAAACAAACATGGGATATCTACCCATGGGGATATAATATCCCATTCCCACCCCCTAATCCCCCTAAACAAACACCCCCTGAGGGTATTATAGAAGTACATCCCAATGATTCCCATTTGCTCCAGGTGAAGGTCAAATGGTTAGAGTCAAAAAGAGAGGCAATATAAATCAGATTGATGCATAAAAGGATAATTTTGGTTCTAGAAATAGTTTTATCTAGGGGTGTAAATGGATTGGACTGGATT
Organism: Beta vulgaris subsp. vulgaris; assembly: GCF_026745355.1. NCBI lineage: Eukaryota > Viridiplantae > Streptophyta > Magnoliopsida > Caryophyllales > Amaranthaceae > Beta > Beta vulgaris. The sequence goes on along the minus strand of NC_079204.1, from coordinate 52,712,461 downwards.
GGACTTTGCCAAATCCAAATCTAGTCCAAAGTTTTTTGGACTCGAGAAATTGAGTCCAAGTCCGATCCAAATATTTTTTGAGTCCAGTCCGATAATTTTTTCTTGAGTCCGAATCCAGTCCAGTCCAGTCCGTTTATTATATCTTTTTTCCCGATTTAGATTCAATGATTCACAACGTTTTTTGAGATGCTTGAGCAAAATCCACAAATTAGATTGAAAGCTTAAATTAAAGTAAAATACTATGAATAAAAAGTTGAATTAGATGCTTACCATGATCTAAGTTGAGAGGAAGCAGAGAGACTGAGAAATTAATCTGAGAGAGAAGTAGAGAATGCGAGAGTCGAGACAGCGAGGTAGAAAGAAAATGAAGAGTAACAGGAAGTGAGTAGTAAGGACTGAGGAGTGAAGTGAGATAGAATTAGTCGGCTACTAGCCTACTGCTGCAGTACTGCTAGTATAATTTACTTATTTAACAATGGAGCGAAGTGCAATAGTCTGGCGCCAAGTAAAATTGTCTAGCGCCAGTTGAAATATTTAGAGAGGGTTTTAACTGTATGCGAACATGTACCTGTTCTAATGCACGGGTTTTAACTTAGTTATAGGTGATGAAAATCTGTTTTTAAAAATAATGTTGATGTAAAAATAACATAAGAATAATGTTTTTTAAACACAAATTACGGGAAAAGAAATAGCATCACAATTTTTTATTTTTTTTTCGAGCAAATTCCGGTTTCTCTTGTGAAACTTACCAATATTATAATTTTTTTTTTTTGCTTACTCATCATCATTTTCCTCCTTCCTCCTCCTTTCCTTCTTCCCTCATCTGTAATGGCTGAACCTTCACTATCATCTTCTTCGTCGTTCTCTATCTTCTTCCTCCTCCTTCACGATTCCGACGACTTCGTCATCGAATTAAACAAAAAACCCTAACAAAATTGGAGAAATAATGGCATGGTTAACCCCATAGGGTAGGATTTATCTTCCTTTTCCATTGATGATGTTTGTGAGTGTCAATCTCTCCATTGAAGTCACTGATTTCTCCATTGAAGTCTTAGAATGCCATTGATGGAGGTGAGAGAATGGAGGAAGAAAACCCACCGTCATTGATGGAGGTGAGACCGTGAGAGAATGGAGGAAGAAGACCCAGCTGCCATTGATGGAGTTGAGAGAATAGAGGAAGAAGAAGAACAATTTACAATATTAGCCCCAGTTATTACATGAAATGACACAAATACCCGACCCTCATGAGAAACATGTTATGCTTATCATGAAGAGAAACATGAATTTACCCTTTCTTTACTCCGTATTTTTTTAAAAAAGCATCACTTTATTTCTATGTGGTTAATATAATAATATATAAAATGTTAAAACATTGAAAAGGCCACAATCTTGCCATAAAGGCAAGGAAGGGCTCCTAGCTGCGGTGTATTTACCTTTTGCCGAAAAAAAAAAGATTCAAAAGGATTGAATAGATAGTTTAATTTTGTGGATGTCTTATTCTAAGTAATAATATTTTCCTTTCCATCTCACTTGAGGTACCACCGCCACTCTTATTTTCCTATTCTTTCTTTTGGAGAATATTATATAAACGACAGCCAATATGTCACAATAAATCATTTATTGTATCCTTCTTATTCGGATTTCATGGTCCCGCCCGATCTGCTAGAAAAATGGGCGGGTTTTGGCAAGACTAAAAGTACAATTTTAATTTACTTGTTAGCCCAATATTTGGGCATGAGATTACATATTAACTTAATCGTAAGGCCCCTTGTGACCCGTTTTTTTAGTCACCTTCAATTTCAAGTGAAAGTTGAGAAAAAATTAGGAGAACTCAACTCACAAACTACAACCATAATATCTTGATAATGCTCCGCCAAACAACGTAGGGTTCCATTAAAAGATGATGAAATATTAAGCGAGTGATGTATAATTGATATCATATGGTAGATATATTTACATCACCTTAAGTAATTACACCTTCAAGCACCATAAATAAATATATTGTTGGAAATTCGTTGACACCAAATTGTTGCAGCAAGACTTCAATTTTAATCAAGGTATCTTGTATGTCCATTCTATATAACACAATGGCAAAATATTCCTTTATTAATTTTGTATCAGAACCCAAAATATATGTATTTTATGCGTTGTGGTGCTTTGTTTAATATGGTTGTTCAATTACAAGTTTTTTAGATATTAAAATGTGTAGTTTGTATTTTTTTTAATTGTTTTTTCAACATAAATATTATACTGCAGATTTTTCATTTGAATGGCTAATATAGTTTTATACTACCTCCGTTAGTTTTTATCTGCAACAATAACTATAAAGGGATGTTAAAATTATGTGAAACAAGTTACAAACTATCCTTATTTAGAAAAAAAATTCAATAAAAAGACCAAAGTACCCTTATCATAAAACTTAAACCAACAATTAGTATACTCATCCAACATTAATCAAATTTCTAATCTAACTTAATCTCCTTGCTAATTTCACCAAGAAAATCAGATTTTTCCATTCATTCTATCTCCTCCTTCAACCTCAACCACTTTCATCAACACCAATTTCATTTTCTCTCTCCTCCTTCAACTTCAACCATTTTCATCAACACCAATTTCATTTTCTCTCTCCTCCTTCAACCTCAACTTCTTGCATCAACATAAATTTCATCCTCCTAAATCAATTACTCATATTTGAGAAAGAATTTCTATAAAAACAATAAATTGAAGAAGATTTAAGATACGAAGAAGGAAACAACAAAGAATATAACTTCGGTGGTTTTGGGTCGGAGTTAAGGTGTGTTTTGGTTGGTAATAGTATAACCCTAAGGTTATTCTTGTAAGTGTGTATTATTACTCGTTTATATATATACCAGGGCTCCCTAATTGGGTAGAGCCTCCTATTATTATTTTTCACATGGTATCAAGAGCCAACAAATTTTTCTAAAAACCCTAACCCTAATTTTTTTACGTTCTCCTTTACGTGCTTGATTCAATATGTCTCCTTCTCCATCGGTGTCAACCATTGATGTACCTAGCAGCGTTTCACAGCCTTATATGGTTCCTATTTGTACAGTTGTGCCTTCTCAAGTCACAGCATCAATCGTTGATTCTCTTCCTACCGTATCTGGTTTTTCCATATCAACATATGGTTTACACAATTTGGCTTCAAGCATGTCTTTTGTGCCTTCTTTTTCTTGGACTCCTACTCATCCATTACCTCGTAGATTATTCACTGATTCGTGAGGCGGGACAGTCCAGCTCCGGTGTGAGTCCACTAGTAGAAAAAAGCATTTGGGTTGCGGTTCGAAATTGTATATGGGTTGCGGTTCAAACCAAACCGCAGCCCAAAATATTCAAAAAAAAAAAACTTTAATTGTGCTGCGGTTCAAACTGCCGCCCAATCAAACCGCCGCTAAATTGGAAATGAAATGTCAGGTTTTTTTCCCCTCCTATTTCTCGATTTCAATTCAATATACTCCTCATCCACGATTTTGCTCTAAAAAAAACCCAAATTTTCTTCCCCCCCAAATTTCATACCCAAACCCTCCCACATTTCGACGGCCCAAATCACTCACGCCGGCGGTCGTGGGGCTTGTGGTCGTTGCTGCTGCTGCTGTAATTGACGCCGACGAAGGACGTTGCTGCTGGTGGCGTTCAGAAGTAGGTCGTGGAAAGCAGGCAGCCCTTTATATCTGAAGAAGGTGAATTCTGGTGGTTCGAAATTGTGAGTGCGGGTTTACCAATTGAATTGTTGGAACGAAATTGCTGTATGTATGCTTGAATTTGTTCGAAAATGAAGTACATTTATTTGCTTGAAATTGTTCGAACATGCTGAAGTACATTAATTTGCTTGAAATTTTTGGTTGAAATTGTTCAAAAATGCAGTTTATGATGATTTGATATTGTTGGTAGTAGTTTATTTGGTTGTTATAAACACAAATTCGAAGTAAATTCTTGTAAAATCTGTGGTTTGGTTTATGTTTTTATGTATTGTTTTGTGCATTTAATTTAATAATATAAATAATTCGAAGTAATTCTGGGTTGTTGTTGATAATTTGAGGGCTTATCTTCGGATTGTGTATTTTATTTAGTGTTTGGTTGGAATCTTATTTTGATTTGGAAAAAGTTTCTGTTAGCAGATTGATTTGTGAAATTGCAATATCTAGACTATTAGTTTTCCTTAAGCCATTACTTGGTGAGTAGTTCTCATAGAGTTTCTAATCTATGGAGGCCAAAACAGCCACTAGATTGTGGATTTATTGAGATAGTTAGAGAGTGAGTATGCACTTGTGCTGGACAAGAAATATTCAACGTTGTCCAATCTGATATTCTTCCTCCATTGTCTTTGTTAAGTGATGAAAAAAAAGCAACTGCAACCTACTTGTCTCACTTATGAGTTGATAAAAATTTTAATCCATTAAGCGGCGTGAATAAGACGTTTATGTAGCAAATATAGTATTGCTAACTGACAGGCTAAAGTCATATCACCCAATCAAAAGTAATAACCTAAATATCTAATTAAAGTAGATAGGGAAGTAGGGTCGAATCCACAGAGAAACGGGTCTTTTTACTCTAATCAATAAGTGTAATCTAAACTATTAACAAAATGATAAATTTAATTTTACCCATATTGTTTTTTGTTCTGAATAAGTTTAAAGTAGTTCATGATATTTTATTAAAATAATGCAAAACAAATTAATTAAAAAGAACAGACCTTTAATCCATAATTTTTTTTAATAAAATTTTGATATTATCTAATATAAATTTCAATTATTTTTTATCACTTTATTTCGATCCAGGTTAAATTTTTCCGCCTTTGGTCTTTCGATGGTTGTAACTTTATTTGAAATTTCTTTATTAATCATTTAATTGTGCATCTTTTCAATTTTTTTTTTGGGTTTTCTGATTGACATATTAACTGATCAAGTACTTACCTCCTTATTTTAACTGATCAAGTACTTACCTCCTTATTTTAACATCTCTTTCAAAAATTTCGGACAAAAAAATTGTTTATTTTTGGTCTAGACCGAAAAATAAAACGTTCAAAAAACTTGGACTTAATCAGGGCCCTAATAGGTAGGCTCGCCCTTGGGCCTCCAAAATCTCAGAAACGGGGCTGCCTGATTGGTTCCGCCATTATTGAATCAGATTGTTAGCTAGAGAGCTCTTGATTGCAGAAGAAGGACGAAAACGAAGATGTAAAACCCTAATTTTGCAGAATCTCAAGATTCGAATTTTAGGGATTTTTTTTTGTGTTGGTTGGTAATGAGCTTATTTGGTAGCTGAAAAGACGTGTATACCCTTAAAACATTTTATAATTCTTTCTCATTTACAAATATGGGTAATAAAAAAACAAAAATTATTAAAAGAGGCGGTCTAATTTTAATATAAAAGTAGACCTAGTTACTATGGATTAAACTAGTCAGCGAAAGAAATTAAACTACTCACTATTGGGCTTATTCTCTTTTTAAAATTGAGCTTATTATTGTCTTATTTTAATTTAAAAGTAGATGGTCTCTTACAAGACAAATTCATAAAAAAAACTTATACATTACCAAAAAGAATTACATAAATATGTGGAAAGAGAGAAAACTCACTATTGAAAATATAAACTAATGACTAAAACCAATTTTCAAACAATTATAAAAGCAAAGGTTTACAGAGAGTATTATTATCTAAATTCTCAGTTGCAATAGAAATTTCAAATAACATGCATTAACAAACCAAAAGGCACAGCATGCAATAGTAGAATGCATGCTGGTGTTTCTTTTTTTTTTTCCCTTTTCACTGCTTTGAGAAACTTGTGAATCATGTTAATATTATACTTATTGCAGGCCAAAGGTGCAGGATATGTGCTTAGTTTTCTAACTGGATCACTTGCTCTTTCGAAACATATTGTGGAGTTAACCAAATACTTCAACATAACTGTCAGTTTTGGAAATTACGCATTTCTTTAATCTTTGATAATATGAGGATTTAGGTATCTTGAAACAAGCAATATAGTGACATATAAGTTTGTTCAGGTCGATTATAATTTATTTATTTCATGCCACACTTTGTTTTACTTGTGCCTTTTGTTCATAAACAATGGTCATACTTGTGCTGATGGAAATGTTTAAAGCTGATTTGTGTTGATATTTTAACTTTGAATGCTTATCTGGTTTTCAGGAAATGTGAACTCACTTATAAGCATGCCTTGCTTCATGTTGCATGATGCTATACCATATGCTGATCGTGAAGCTAGAGGTTTAACCGAAGATCTTGTTCGCATTTCGGTGGAAATTGAGGATGTAAATGATCTAATAGTTGTTCTAGATCATGCTCTCAAAATCGGACCAGTTTAGCAAGATTATGTTAGCCTATTTGTGAATATTTCAATTAACGTATAATTTTGTCAATTGATTATGAAAATAATATAATTTTGAAGATTTTATTTCATTTTGTTAAAGGGTCATCATTTCTTTGAATTTATATGTATCATTTTGTCAAGAATCTTTTAAGAATCTTGGATGGTGTTTTGTTCCAACTTATTTCAAAAATAATAGATTCACACAAGACACGTGTGAAATATGTGTTATATGTTATGTTGAGGGAAAACACTAGCACCATATTAAGAGATTGCTAAAGCATCAATAAGAATATAAGGTGAGATCTCTATTAGACATAGACATTAGACAATGAAGTGTCTATCTTGCTCAATACCAAAAGGCATTAGTCTTGTTAGGAGATGGGCAATCATGTGACCATTTCTACGCACATGAGACTATGAGAATGAGGCAGACTTGCTGCCACGAACAATAGCATCCTTTAGGATAGCATCCGAAATTACATTAGGTAAGCCACAAGCACAAGGTATTTTGAGAGCAAAGCATATTAGCTATTGCCTTCCGTTACCTTTGGGGGATCAAGATTACCACGCTTAAGTCTTCTGAGTAGCTGTACACATAACCTTCCTTCCACTGTCGCGACTCGCGAGCCACAACACCAAGACCCGCCCAACCATCATCACAAACCGAAGCACAACATCAAGCTTTATATAAACTTGTAGAGGAGGCTGCCAAGTACGAACACTGCTGGCAGATTTCACGCACCTTCCCCCAAATATCTTGCCGTTGTACTCCCAGTCTCCCCCCTTACTTCTTGGCTATTGCACCATATGACTTCCATATTTTTCTCAAGCTTTGACTTTTGAAGTCAAACTTTTCCCATCATTAGTCCCTGCCCAAAAAATTGGAAAATGACATACGCAACTTTTTTTTGGCAATGGAGAAAATAAAACAATCGCGGCATTAGGAACCTTTACTAAACTACCACCTCTTCCTCTATGCATTTAAGAGATGAAGTCTTACGGATCTATTCTCTTCAATTGACTTTTACTTAGTTTCATAATAATTTTAAAAATTTAAAGTAAAGATTAATATAGAAAAAGTAAATAAAAGTTGACAAAAAGTAGAGAATGGTTCCGAAAGTTCAGAAAAAATAAAAATAATTCATATAGAATAATTAAAAAAATCCAAAAAGAGACTAATAAAAACTCAAAATGTTTAAGAAAATAAACTAAAGACAACATAAACACACCCTAAGCAAGATTAAGGGGTCATTTGGTTTAAGATATGGAATGGAAAGGGTATGGATACAAATAGAGGAGGGGAAGGGTAACAAAGATGGTTACCTTTATTGAGTGTTTGGTTCAAGCCAAGGAATGGAAATGAAGAATAACCATTAACTTCAAGTAATGGATTTTGTTACTTCAGGGGAAGGGAAGGTAACAAATTGGAAAAATTCCCTTAGTAATGGTAATGGATTGACGAGAGGTTGAACCAAACAAGATAAAAGGGAATCGGTAATTGATTCCGTTTCTTGAAACCCAAAAATAGTGAACCGAACTACCCCTAAATGGTTTAAATATAGAAACAAACAGAGCAACATAAAGTTGAACCAGGAAACAACCTTTGGAATGAACCTTTGTACATCCCACGTTCCATACACAGGCACCATCCAAACAACACAAAGTATTTATAAAATGTGACCGGAAAAGAAACCCTAAACATAGCAGGTGTTTGAAGCTTAAAAGTTAATACTGACCATTCTGCACTCTGCAGGTGCAGTGGCAAGTTTCAAACTCAAGAAAGTAAAAGCATATTGCTAGCACCACCAATTCATTATACAAAAATATCTGGATTAAGAGTCACAACACTACGTTATATGTAAATCACCCATTCAGCTTCCTAAGAATTACTTTGTATTCCAAACCAAACATTAAACCAAAAGTTCCTATAAATATCTCCACAGGGCTTTGTCAAGACTTGAAACGACCACCCCCTTCATCGAGGATTATAAGCATCGACTAATGTTGAAGTACGCACACCAATTTATGTACCTCCATTAAAAAAAGTATGTAAATCTGCAAAGACTCGGCTCATTCCTACAATCTTATGTACATATAAATGTCTTCTTGAGTGACACACTAACCTGCCAAAAGAAGAAAGATAAGCAGTTAGAGACTAGTATATCATAGTGTCATACCCTGTTCAAGAGAATCTTCAGGCATATTCAATCTCAAACATAACAACAAAGTATTTTCTGCTTTCAGATTACTTGCTTCATACTCGATATATAACTCTGCGGAAAAAGGAACCAAAAGAATTTATAAGTAATGGTTAGTTTTTTCACTTTCAATTACTCGTCTTTCCAACTAGTAAATTACATTGTAAAGTAGTAGTTCACAAAACAAGTAGGAAAATAAAGTTCATCAGACAAGCACAAACATCAAAAGCTAATGGGAGAATCATGCACCCTAGCGTATGTAGTGTAATTTGACTTCTATGCATTTATGGAAACAATCTCGAAAGCGTCTACCATCACAATCGTCTCACTAAAGATACAAATTCATTCCTAGTGTGAGAAACTGTGCCATGCTTGACCCACCCAATTCAACCCAATTTCATGCCCTAATCGTATAATCAGACCATCAGTTCCCTCCGACTCCCTACAGAGCCCATTGCTTAAGACTCACCCCAACCATAAATCTATTTCACGGCCAACTGTAAGCATGTTGTACAAAAACCGAAACAGAAAGACAGTAGTCAGAAAAGCACAAAATGCGGCTTCTCAAAACATTAATGTGTGAACAATTGGTAGAAAAATTTGAATTTATTTTCAGAACAAAAACCATCAAAAAAAGTTCCTTAGAAAGAAGGAAAAGGTCAAAGATGATGGCAGCTCAAGCCTCAAATTATAAGAAAAGGCACTGCATAGTATTTGTCTATCTCCCCCCCCCCCCCCTCCCAACCCCAAATCCCCACTTTCCACATATGCACAGCACCAAAGAACAGGTTGCAAGATTCTAGACAAACACCAGTCCCAAAATTCAGATTTTAGATTATTTAAAAAATCTTTCTTGTGTGAAAGTGAGATTATCTCAATTGGGAGAGGAAGTGGAAAAATCCTTTATGACCCTATATTTTGACATATGAAAGATGTAGATCAAGCCTTCTCGGACTCAGTTAAGAATAAGAAGAAAACATTTTGGATCCCAAGCTATTCAATACTAGTTGAATATCTCATTCATACCTCCATTACATCATTTTTTGACTCCCAAACCTCTACAACTCATTACTTATATATAGAGTCCGAAAAGGTCAATCTTTTTATAATTCCCATCATACATGATTCAGTTGCGACACTTGGTGATTATAGTAGACATGCTGCTATATAGGAAGCAGTCTTTTCCTCTATGTCCTCTTCACCCCTCTGCTTTTTTTTTTCTTTCTATATTCTTCTTCCAACCACACTAACAACAAAAACACCCTAGTGCCAGCCACCAGCTGTCTCTTGGAGAAAAGAGTTGCCTCCCTTCCATCAAACCATCAATTTATGGATGGGAACTGTGACCAAGTGGAGAAGATCTCCCATTTCCAAGTCATCCCCACCAAACTTTTTGTTTCAACAAGTTCAGCAGCCAAAACGTTTCAGAACATTCCAGAATTCATTTAAAAGTGCTTAGAATATGCAAGGGTTAAAAGTTAAACAGCATTAGAAGTGAGCACCAAACTGCATATGATGCAACCTCATATTGAGTATTACTTTCCATTGCGTTGCTAGTAATTTACCATCTAGGCAATGTTCTAAAGACAAAGTAGCTCCTGCATACCCCCACTGGCAAACCATCAGCTAACATGCTATCATCTTGCCGTTATTCTTGTATTTCTAAACACTTGCATAAACTTTAGAGGACAGGCCAATTGTTACATTAAGTCAAGTACTCTCGGGTCTCTATATATGTACTTTAAAGCGAAACTATTATTGGAGAAACTAAGACTAATTCTGCTACTTTGTCTTTGAACATGTATTTTCAATGACACAAAATTTGAAGATTAAGAACAAATTCAGAGTAGCTAAGCAAAGGAATATTGGTTCTTTCTTATGTCAATCTAAATTTTCCAACCAAATTTTCCTAAAAGCTTAAGAAAATACACAATGATATAAAGCCATATCTCTCCAAAAACAAATAACATTCAATATAGAAAAAACAGAATGCAATCATAGGAGAGAGAGCACAAAGGAAAAAGCTTAAATTGACTTTGTTAAGTATTTATTACAGGAGTATCACTTTGTTCTCTTCTCCTGGAACAAAATTTGCAAGACAAATAATTCAGGAAAGGGCCAACAAATTCTAATAAGTTCAGAAATGTATGATCTAGAACGGGGAAAGAATCTAATATGAAAATACCATTGCAAAGAAGAGGGTAAATATAAAAAATGTTACGAAGTTCTAGAAAAAATAAATAAACAGAAACTGAGTAGAAGACCACCACACATGGAAAAAAGAAAAGCAGGGGGTAGGGGATCAATGTTTGCTGACCAAATACGAACAAAAGAAAATTGAATAGAGTTATTATCAGTGCAAATTTCAGCTGATAGAGGAGCCATGGCCTCCTCTTGATCCCGCCCTCTACTCTCCTCCTGTAGTGCCCTGCACAATCAAATTGAAAGGCCAACGCAGCTGCAACATACTTAGGCACACCATGCAGACAAAAGTGTATGCTAAACATATCCGGTATGCTGTTGCATCTTGATAGATTTGTCCACCAAGTAGGACGTCCCCAATTATACTAAGAGTGAGATTACATCAACAGAAGCTTACCAACATGAACCTCATGTTCCGACTTCAGTACACCTGACTTGAGGCATCATGCTGTAATGTAGCATAAATTGAATTTTCATTTTAAAAAGCGTGCCGGGCACAAGGTGAGACCAAGCGACAGAAAAAATTCTTTTAACTAAGCCATACGATAGCCACAGCCACGGAAAAAAAACGTGGTCGCGTTGTCACGGGAACAGCTTGTAACGGAGATAGAACGTTTCGCGGCCGACGCGACGTGAATTTTTTTAAAAAAAAATCACGCTAATATGTTCTAACCTTATTTGCTTTATTTTAATTTATGAAGCATTATTACAACATAATATAATCAAATATTCAAATCTATCATAATATCATGTTTCATTAGCTATATTATTAAATCGTAAAATATTTTTGGCCAATATTTAAAAAGAACGGGTGTAACGGGGATAAAAAAGCGTTCTTAAGCGGCAATTTCGCGTTACTAAGTGGACAACGTGACGAGAAATATGTGATTTTTATTATGGCGTTCCGTAACGGGATTTCGCGGAACGGCAAATCCAAAATCCGTTACAGAACGGTGGTTTTAATTCCATGGGCACAGCAATGCAGGTGGCTAAGGCTACCTTTGCCAAGGCGCACCGCCTGGGCCGCCTTTTTTAAGAAGCGAGAGAAGAGGAGATCTGAGTTTAAAATGTTAAAAAAAAGGACCAAAATTTTTGAAATTACCTCTGGCCCAGTCTTTAAGTTGCAAATTTGAACAAAGCCCTCAATTATCATTTAATTGCATGAAATTACTTCATTTAAATCCCTAATACATAAACATAAGAGTGCAGAGCAAGTAAGATCAATCACCAAGTTTGCTTATACATGCAGATGGAAGCTATACCAATTCTAACATCCAAAATGAGCATGAGCAAATTGCGGGAAAATACATATCAAAGCAATGCAAAGACATCATTCAACATATATACCAAACACCACTGCAATTAAGTCCATAATCAAGGAGCATCTTACCAATAAAAATAAATCACTCACTTGCAAAATCTTCGTAATTTCTGTAGCTGTCTGTCATTCCCACTTTGTTTTCTTCTGTTAAAACCCATACCATATATTAGGCACGTATAAAATCAGCGATAAAATATAGACATTCATAGAAGCATCTCACCTGGAATATCACCCCTTTCTCGGGAATCAAGGAAGTTCTCTGTCTCCGTCGTCATAAAGGCTGAAGTTGTATAATTATCTAATACATCTACACAAGTCAATGAACAAAATTTAGAAGAGAGGAATGGAATCCTAAATTGTACAATAGAGTAAATGGTGACCTATCAAGCACATTGGCCAATAGCAGCCCCGTCTAAAGACTATTAGCCAAGTCACAAGCATCTCAACGTAATCTAAATGGAAATAATTAAAATGGGTGTAAAGAAGTATCATCATACTTGAATAAGCTAAATCAGGAAGACTAAACAGCTTGGGAATATGTCCCAACTGTCCATAAGAACCATTCACCCCCAACAATGTCTCATTCAGTGGTTGTGAACTGGCCTCCATACCATTAAAAGATGCATCTTCCATGGATCCATGCGCCTCACCAAGATTGGGATCACCATCATAAAAAATTTGAGGATCAGAAGGATATCCGCTTTCTGATTTAACAATCCCTCCATTCAAACCATGCATCAATCCAATGGAATTAGAGTTCTGAACATTAAGTGCGTCAGACAGACAATCAATTGTTCTGGATGGAGTACACACGTCGAAAGCCGCAGGTGTTTGCATGTGTGGGACACCATTAGTGAAGGGACGAGGTAAACTTGGAGCCATAGGAGGTTGTAATCTCTCTGGTCTCATAGATGGTCCTGTCTGATGATAGCAGCCAGCATTTTGTTGGACTGTCCAGAGATGCACAAACATATCCATGTGATATCAGCAGCTATAACTTAAACAGCACCATAAGAAACAAAAACTAAAAGAACAAGATTAAGCCAGCTCTCGGGATAGAACTAACACTTAACTTTTTTGCAATTAGAAAATAAAGCCGTAACAGAAACAAGTATTATTGTTGACCAATTCAAGCATCAAATTAACAATAATAACCATAAGAAACAGAACATGTAAAATGCAATAAGAGACATGTTTTTTCCTTAAGCACCGAACCCCATAATCAGTCTTACATTGGGACACGCGCGAACCATTAGAAACTGGCATGGGAGCAACTCGAGTAGATTGGATTTTCCCCATCAGCAAAGCCTGCTGATTCAACAGTTCATTAAACTGTCTTATCTGCTCCTTCAATGCCAATCGAATATGATAAACCTCGAAAAAATCCTGATTCTCTTGTTCAAGTCTCTGCCATACTACAAGGCAATGGAAAAAGAATAAGATAACAACATCACTGTAAACAGCTGCAAGATTACTTACAGGGTTTGCTCAAATACGGGATCTAATTAGAAACAGAGGATTGGTAAATTTGCATCTCATGTTTCTTTTGCAGGTAGAGGAAACGGACAAGAATCCAATGGGACTCTATTTCTTGTGTTACATTACCCAAGTAATATGTATTAGAGCTTGGATTCTACAGCAATAGTAAATTTACATATAGACGTATAGGGATAGCTCGAATAGGGGATCTAGATTAGGAACAGAAGATTTGGTAATTTGACATCTCATGTTTCTTTTGCAGGAAGAGGAGTCGGACAGGATTCAATGCGCCTCTATTCTTGTGTTCACATTCCAAGAAATATGTATTAGAGCTTGGTTTCTGCAATAGTAAAATGGAAATAACCCGGTACCCCTAACAAAATATAGAAGGTATCCAACTACTTTTTTTACCCTAATGCATCCAGCTCAATCCTCCCGTCCCCACAGACCTTATGTGAACCTGTTTCCTAAATAACATAAGTAAGATGCCCTAAATTGGGCAGAATTTGGATGCTAGATCTTGTAATTTTGTATCTGCTAGCTGTTTTGAGACCAAATTCTTGTCATTAGATCTATACTGAATTTTTCTTCTAAACTTTGTTAATATTTCTGATATAATTTCTTCAGGAGCTTAGCCTAGTGTTAAAGAGTTATATCCTACATAAGATGACTATAATTCCTTTTTTTTTTAAATGTTAAAGCAACCGTCTGAACCCCAAGTCTGTATTTCCCTTCAACTTATCAGGTTTTTCAGAAAAGGCCACAGATTCCTCTTCCCCTAAATCAATACAAAAGGGAAACCCCTGGTTCAAGGGACTTTTTAGCCCAAAAAAATACCTATGTACGTGACTTTACCGAAAAGTCCATTCTCGTCATGATTTTTTTCTTTCTTTTGAAAAAAAGGGGAAGAAACACTTCCAGAGGATCGACATAGTTCAACTACATTATAAAAGTCTTCGCACCAAAATGAGGAGATTACTCAAAAATTGTCGATAGTTTTTGACTTTTGCGGCACAAGAAAGCGATTTTCTAAATTTGAGAAGAATTTTGGCCAAAGGTCATCTCATTCTAAGGAGCTCAAACTAAGTATTCTTCTAGACTTCCAGCAAAAGCTTTAGCACATTAATTAGAATATTAGATTCTTTCCAAATATCTATGTGTCCAAATCCCATTCACCTCTTCGATGATCAACTATGGGAACTTTAGTCAATCAATATTCTCCTGAATTACCATGCATAATTAATTATAAACTTAAAAAGGGACGGAAGGAGTAACACGATCTTTGAACCTAAACTTACAGAGTTCAGTAATGCTAGGCATCACATTTGCATCTTGTAAGAGCATGTTCACAACTTCTTTCCTGGTCATGTATAGTTGAAGGCATCGTTCTATAAGATTTTTTACCTGTCAAATGGAAAAATTGAGTTAACCCTAAAAATCATTGTCATACATATAATCATCAATTACAGTAGTTCATAACTAGTATTGCGTAAGTTGGAGAGAGTTATATATATATATATATATATATATATATATATATATATGATCAATTTACGGGGCCGAACTGGCAGTGGTATATAGTAAAAAAGAAGGTCTTTGAGGAATTGGAATTAAAAAGGCAACAGCAACATATTGGTATAAAATTAGGGCTCCCTGATAAATTGATATAAAAGAACGGTTCTGGCGTCATATGTGCCTAAAGTTCTGCATTTTTTTAAACTGAATTTAACTTAGAGTTGTGCTTAAACAATAACAAGCTACTTTAAACCTCATATGTGCTTTGTCTTCCCCCTCTTTACCCTTTTATATGACATAACAATTACAACAATAATGATAATCAGTATGAAAACAGGAGGTTTACTATAATGTGTTAATTATTACAAATAGATTTTTATAAGATCTCGAAACTATTTAGGCTTATATGACGCTTTCATACAAATTTGTCAAAAAGCCCCTATTTTATAAACCAACATGTTACCAATTACTTCTTCTATACCTATCTATCAAAAATACTTTTTTCTTTTCTATGCCAATGAGGCTTCGGCCCAATTTCATGACATGGAGACTAGTAAGTCTAAACCCCACTAACAACTCAAAGATAGTGTTGGTGCAAACAAATCTTAGAGAGTGTTTGGTTGGGTGGAAAACATTTTCAAACAGATGATGCAAACACAATATCGCCACAAGCCCACAATGATAGCTTAAAGAACCAAGATAACATGTTCAGAGTTTTAGGGGCTGATACTGTGAGTTTCAATTTTGCGCTCAGTTTCAAACTGAAACACGTTTCTACAAACCAGTTGGTAACCATTAGAATTTAGAGCTGTAGCAACATGCATTCTAAAGGAAATGATATATTCACTTATTCAGGTCCTAAAAGCTGCACCTAAGAAGCTAAAAGTGGAAGTTTACAGCAATGACTAGCAATAATAAATTAATAACGCCCATCGACGCGTGGTTTGTCATATATCAAAACCGTTTTACAAAAGACTGAATTTTGATCCAATAACATATTTAACTAGCCAAAGGATGTTACCATACCATAAATTTTTTTTTCCCCTAGCCTCTCCTTACCTGCTTTATTTTTATTTTTTTTGAAAGAAGAAACTTGACTTGTCTATGTCACTAGGCAATGGAATACATTCTTATCTTTCTATGTGAAGCAATGAGATTAAATAAGAGATGGAAGAGAAAATATAAGTAGCTCAAACCCTAACATATTGATTTGTTCTCCAACGTATGAAAAGATATAGTTGGAGGATAAAGAAACACAACAGTGAATCTCATGCTGCATTATGAAAAGAGAAGTCATCTTGAGTAACATTTTGCTTCATTTGGAAATAATATCCCTTAAAATCAAACATTATAGCCAAAAGAGCATGAAGCAAAAAAAAAAAATATTAAACACATACCTGTTGTAGGTCATCACTAGAAATGCCTTTGATGTCCCCACCAGACATAATTGAGTTCTCAAGAAATTCAGACAGAAGACACTTGCATCACAGGTATATCTTCTGTCCACTAGGTTCGAGGTCTAACAAGCTCAGATGTGCCGTATATCTCTAGATATGATAATACATAAATAGCAGTAAAAAAAAGAAATTAGCAATCATTAAGCAGAGAAAAGTGTCTCAAACTTTAAGTACACTTGACGACTAATGACCGTAACAACTAGCTAGCAATAATCTCAAATAAAAATCCGATTAATGGGCAATACCCAAACATCTTCACATATCACACCAGCAGAAACTGTTGATAAAATTTCAAGAATAATGCCAATGCGAAAGATAACAAAAAGTATGCAGAACATTAATGCACAAGAATTCATGCAATAGGGATTTCTCAAAAGCAACGATAAGAACAGAGACCATTTCAGCAACTGCTTTCTTGGGGCCACCTATGAAATAATTAACTGATAGAGAAACAAAATATCGTAAATGGAAAGACATCAATGAGTGAATCGCGGGAATCTAATTTAGTCGATTTACCCTAACCGAAGAAACAACCAGGTAGTAATTAGTAGTAAAAATAATAAACTTTAATAAACTGAACCAATTCATTAAGACGAATAAATCATCAAAATAGCTAATAACTTCAATTTCGGACCTTGTAGCCATGAATTTTCGAACCCAAGTCCTAGAGTATGTTTGAAAGTCCAAGCACTCTCATGCAACAAAAAAAACATTGGAGAGCAATCTCTAAACAAGAAAAACTCTATTCTGCTAAATTTTAGCTAGCTAAACAAAAGTACGACAGTTGTATGCCCCATACAAAGTGAAAAGTTACAAAGTTACAAAAACGCGCCAACTAAACTCACCGGCCAAAAATACAGCCAAATAGTCCCATTGAACCTTTGATAGCACATTCCTTCCCTAATCCGTTTGCAGTTACACGTTATCCATTAAAATCATGCTATTAATTTCACTTCTATTTGGTTCCTCCAACGAAAAAGAATTATTCGAGGACCAAAATAACAACTCTATTGAAAAACATTCTGTTAATTTCTTTCGTGTAGAAAAGCGAATGGATCATAACCAAAGCATGAAAACCGCAAACCAAGCTAGTTGTACAGCACCAACCACCATGATCACGACATAACAATCACTCTAAACACTTAATTAAAGAAAATAATCATAGCATAATTAACAAATTCTGCTCTAGGGTTTCATATCCAACTACTTAAAAATTGATCACCGTACCATAACAAAACCACCAAAAAAAAAAAAGTTACGAAGAACACCTAAAAATTCGAAAGATAAAATCAGATAACACATAACAACAACTCCAAAAATCCAGATCAATTACGCATATGAACAGAATTAAAGCTCACAAATCTGAAATCAAAAGGCAAAATCATAAACTAGATTGAAAAACGAAAATGAAAACAAATAAAAAAAGAGGAGAGAGAAAGACGAGGAAACCTGAAACAGGAGGAAGCTAAGAGACAGAGAGAGAGGTAGCGTTAGAGTTTAAGAGTCAAGAGAGTGGCGAGGAAAGAGACGAAGAATTGATAGGAACTTTTAGAGAGAGAAAATTCGATTAAGAGAGAGAAACAAAGAGAAAGATTCTAACATGATGCTGAATGCTGTTGATGCTAATGAAGGAAGGAGGAGATATAAAACATTAAAATAAGGAACAAAAAACATTAAAACATTAAAATAAGGAAAAAAAAACATTAAAACAAGCAACAAAATACATTATCATACACTCTGGTGTACCGTAACTGCCATATACACTCTGGTATACCGTACCTGATGTATGGCGTGCCTGTCGACTATTTTTTTATCTTTGTTAATCTGAATTCTCTATATCAGCAAAATATACACTATCTTCAAAATGCAGAAATGTAGATGAGATTTGATCTCAGCTTCTCATGTCTCGGATATAACCTTAACAAGATTTTACCAACTAAGCTAAATATTCACATATTACCTTTGTTTCTTAATACGTGCAACATATTGCTTTTAGGATGTTTCATAAAACTTGCGACATTTCTCTTATAGGTAAATTCTTATGTATTATTTTATTATTTAAGCATATGGATCATGTTTCACTCTCTTTCCACCTCTTACTTTATGTATCATTTGCTAATGTTACATGAGTTAAAAAACTGAAAGAAAGTATAAAAAGAAAAAAATTAAATTAATAAATAATTTAAATATACCATATACATGATACACCTAACTAAACTGATCATAAACGTTGGGGGAAAAATTTGGGGAGGGATTTTAATTGTTTATTAGTATTATTTAGTAGTGTTTTTGTTGTCAAAAACACAACATGGCTGCGGTACCATGTGGAAGGCCATAAAGTATTTGTAGGTGTGGCCTGCTTTGGTTTTGGCCCCACATGTAGGACCCAACACCCAACTTAGGCTTTGAATGGCTAAATTTTGAGTTTTTGAGGTGAGGGTCTGAGGGTGAGGTTGGGGTAGAGTTTTATATTTGATGGGAACGGTCAAATTCAACAGTGTCATGGTTTGGAGTAAAGATAATATGACTGCTACGGAGCTGGTTTTGTGTGATTTGTGATGTGAACGTGAAAGGGAGCTTATTGTTTTTTTTGGGGATCTTCAAGGAGGTTGTTAGTAAAATAAATACTCCTTTCGTCCCAAATTAGGCCTTGTTTAGTTGTATATGGGAAGTCATACTTCCTGGGAAGTTATTTTTTCCATGTATTTGAAATTCCTAGGAAGTGTGAAATTGTGTTTGTAGAACTTCCTTTGGGAAGCTCTACTTACCTAGGGGGACCTAGGTAAGTAACTTCCTCCATTTTGGAGGAAGTAGAACTTCTTAGGAAGTGCAAATTCCCATGGTTTTGCCAACCAAACAACTTTACATACTTCTACTTCCTAGGAATTTGCACTTCCCATGATTTGTTTTGTCAACCAAACAAGACCGTAGTTGCTACATTTTGACTATAGGCACTATTTACGTCATAATTTTGACTATCTTTTACTCCATATACATAAGAAAAAACATAGTCATGTTGTATCTTATTTGATTCGTCTCAATTTTTATTTTTCAAATATATAGTTTTTTCATATATGTAACTCAAGATATTGGTGTTTGAAGTTGCGTCAAAGTAAACTGTGAAAAAGCAAATGTAGCAACTAAATTGGGACGGAGGGAGTAGTAGTAGAAGTTGGTCCAAATTTTGGCGAAATTTGACCCTCCATTGGAATTTCTCTAATATTAGTATTTAGTGATGATATAAGTATAATGAATAAGGTTGTATTTTTTATATTAACTCGCTTGATATGTCGTATATTGGTTGTTGTTATAAGATACTCCCTCCTTTTTCTAATGATTTTCCCTCTTTTCGTTTAAGTGCGTTTCCAAAAGATCTTCCCTCTTTTTTACTTTATTACTATTTGAATTTTTTTCCCTTTTTACCCTCTCATGTCCCTATCATATGGTCCACCATTACATAATTAATTCAATTTTACTCCCTTTTTCTCTCCTACTTTAACCCCTTTTTATTTGTTTATTTATCTTAACCCCTTTCTCTCTCCTACTTTACCCACCCCACACAAATAGATCCTCCTTGGTATCTGTAGGAACAATAACAAGGAAAATCTTTAGGAACGGAGGAGTACTTATTCATTTAAAAGCACGCATATCAGGTTTGGATAAGGTTTAACGAGCATCAATATTCATGAGGAAACCATTAAGTACTCGTGTATTTAATTTATATATACTACTCACTAATGAAGTGTTAATGTATTTAATTTATATTACTCATCTTATTTTATAATGGATAATAATATCAACCCATTAAGCGTGACAATTTATGTACTTTTTATGACATGTTAACGAATCTCATAATTATTAAGTAATCAATTTAATCATCATGAATTTGTCCTTTCTTAATATAATTTATTTTCCAAATAATGAATATGTAATTTTTTATTTCCACTGTATTTTTCTTGTGATGGATGTGATCTATATGCGATGGCTCATAATTTTTGAGTATTATACTACATAAGTAGCAATGCGTAGATGGTGCACCAAGGTGTAGGATGAGCATCATGCACCTTGTCCAAAACGCAAGGCAAGAAGAATAAAACGCACAATTCAACATGCAAAAAGTAATTGATTTGACAGCCAATGTACATTCCCCTTACATCCAATGTACAAAATCGAAAATTCAAAAAGTAAATGATTTGACATTTACTGTTCACCATTTAATAACTGATTTGATGTCCCCCATATACTGTTCACCACTTCTCTCTTTTCCACACTCAACCTCCTTGTACATTCTTGGTTTCGTGGTTGTTCATTAACAAAATCAAAATGTACAATGACAGCCCCCAGCTGAAAGTAACCCAATTCCTGAAACTGATGTCAAGTGAGTAATTTGCAATCTTTGTACCCTAGGTGTGTTGATGTTTGTTCACTAATGAAATTCAATATGTATAATTACAGTCTCATATCGAAATTCACCACTTCTCTCTTTTCCACACTCAACCTCCTTGTACATCCTTGGCTTCATGGTTGTTCATTAATAAAATCAAAATGTACAATGACAATCCCCCAGCTGAAAGTAACCCAATTCATGAAGTTGATGTCAAGTGAGTAATTTGCAATCTTTGTACACTGGGTGTGTTGATGTTTGTTCAGTAATGAAATTCAATATGTACAATTACAGTCCCATACCGAAATATGTCAAGTGAGTAATTTCCATTCTTTGTACACTGGTGTGTTTCATGTTTGTTCACTAATGAAATTCAATATGTACAATTACATTCTCATACCGAAATTCAATAAAATCACAATGTACATTGATGGTCATTGCTTTGATCACTGAAAATCCCTAAATGTACACTCGTAGATTATTGTACACCAAACCATATGCATTTGTGCATTAAAAAAATTGTTTCACGTGATGAGAGAGAAAGAGCTGGCCCACTTTCAAAAATATTGCCAAAAGTCAGCCACATGGGCAAAGTGTAGGATGCTCATCCTACACCTCGGTGCAGGATCTAATTTGCGCATAAGTAGTGAAGAAATTGCAGCAAGATTTACATTAACCAAATTTTACATTTGTCTAACAGGTTGAATATAAAGCTACATGATATCATATTATCTATATATGATCTTTCAAGATTACCCATAAATTAATCTTTGATTACTAACTCTTCCTATGAGTTAGGCTCCATTTGACTTGCACGATTGAGCCAATAGTTAGTTATATATAGGAAGTATTATTTGATAAATATTAGTTGACTGTCTTAAGAGTGGATAGAGGGTTCATTCATGATGAAAATGTCCATTGATAACAAAAATTATATTATTTAAAAAAAATAAAAAACAAGTTTTTTATATAAAATATAATTACGGTTTTTTCACTAGGTTCCCCTGTACTTTATCAAAATTCATGGGGTACCCTTAATTTTTTAAAAATGCACTAGGTACCCCTAAGGTTTGTAAACAACGTATAAAATGTCTTTAATGACTAACGGTGTCAAGTTTCCGTTAGTTATTAGGGATAATTAACCCCTCTAACTCTAATTAAACCCTAATTAAATAACTAAATTCTAACCCTCCCCTAATTCTAACCCTCCCCTAATCCTAACCCCCCTAACTTCAAACCCTAACCTAACCTTAACCCCCTAACTCCACCACCACCCCACCACTGTCACCTCCCCTCCCCCTCCTCGTAGCCTTGCAGCAGACCCCCTCATGCACCCCCGCAACACCCCTTCCCCCACCCCCGCAGTCCCCCCCCCCCCCCGTCGTTGCTTTCGGTCCGGAAAATCGCGCCAGTGGACGATTCTTCCGGTTTGCCTTCAAGCAAGAAAAGGCGTGTTTGGGCTTCATCTCGCATCAGAGACAGGACACCGGCGAGAAGAAACAACAGGAAGGAGGAAAATGGGTGGGGGGATGACGCCGACGAGAAGAAACGAGGGAAAAGAGAAGTCGATGCCAGCTTGCGGTGGTCGTCTGGTTGCTGCGGTACGCAGCAGTTGTGGTGGTGGAGTGCTCCCTACTACCGTGGTTATACGTTTTGTAATTTGGGCAGTTGTGCGGGTATGGGGGAGGGCACTACAGGGGTGGGGGTGGGCTGCGTTGGTGGGGTTGGTGGGGGAGGGCAGGAGGGGTTGTGGTGGTTAGGTAGTTAGGGTTAGGGTTTAGGGTGGGGTGAGGTGTTAGAGGCTCAGAGGTTAGGATTAGTGTTTTGGGGTTAGAGTTAGAGGATTTAATGAGGGTTAGATGGGTTAATTAACCCTAATGACTAACGGAACTTGAAACTGTTAGTCATTAAGGGCATTTAGTACATTGTTTACAAGCCTTAGGGGTACCTAGTGCATTTTTTAAAAATTAGGAGTACCACATGAATTTTAATAAAGTATAGGGGTACCTGGTGAAAAAACCCTATTAATTATTCTCTCTTAAGAAATAGACTTTTCTAAAACCAAATCAATCAATACTACTAAGTCAGTGATTTTTTTTTCTTCTAAATTCATTTTCTCGTTTTTTTCCTCCTAAGTTGTATCCTACTCCTAAAACAAGAACTTCGAAGGTAATTACCTAAGTACAGTACTATTCCTAGGGTGTATCTAAAATACTAGACTACATATATATATTACGTTATTAGACATCTAAATAAATATATTTTCGTAAGCTATAAAACTATATTGTAAATGAATCTTATTTTAAAACATATTTCGAGCATTCTCTAATGATATAATATTATAATAATATTATGAAATTATGTAAAAAAAGTTATATTCAATTTATATAGTATAATAATTTAGGTTGTTTATTCAAAATCAAACTCTAATTTTCCTTTATCCAATACCCTTTATATGTAATTTGTGAACTCGTTACTGTTGTAACTCCATCTAAGGGCCTGTTCTCCCCAGCTTATTTTCATTTCAGTTCAGTTTAGTTTAGTTCAGTTCAGCTCCATTCTTTTATAACCATTTTGTTAAATATTATTATTATGTTGGTATAATTTATTTTTACTAATTACTCTTATTATTATTATTATTATCATTATTATTATTATTATTATTATTATTATTATTATTATTATTATTATTATTATTGTGGTTGTTGTTGTTGTTGTTGTTGTTTCTATATATTATTTTCTTTATTATAGCTTTACTCATTATTATTACTATTATTATTAGGAGGAACATAATTTAGGTCAAAGCACAAATAAATCCACGTTATTTAGCCCATAAACCAATCAAATAGCGTTTAAACGGTTTATGATGCAATTTTCGCGGTCAACCCAATCATTATTTTTTTTTACTAAATATTATTATATTATTAAATCTAATTATCAAAATAGTAATATTAATTTACTTCTTAGATATTATTGTTATTATATAATCATCATCAAGTATTAATATATTAATACAAATAATATAAAATAATTATTATTAATTATCATTATTATCATTAATTATTATTATTATTATTAATTTATGATTATTAATATTATTTATTTATAACTATCATTTAAAAATATCCAAAATACTATTATTATTATTATTATTATTATTATTATTATTATTATTATTATTATTACTACTACTACTTATCATTATAATTATTATTTAATATTCATATTATTGTTAAAAAATTATTTATATATTTATTACATTTAATTTAATTCAATTTAATTTAATTCAATTCAGTTCAGTTCAGCTCCAATCAGTTCATCTCCAATCAGTTCAGTTCAGCTCCAGTCAGTTCAGTTCAGTTGTTTTATGCCGAAGAGAATAGGCCCTAAGACTTGTAAAATTTTTAAGTTGTAACATTTTAATATTTTATGAGTTAATTCTTAAAATTTTGTTTAGAGAATGCTTAAACCGTGGATACAGGAACCTATAGATATTAGGGAGAAATTTTTTAATTACATATATTCAAAAATGCGATGAAAACTTAAAACTAAGAAGGACTTGTGGACCCGCTAGACCCAGCGAATCTGGGTCTGGGTCTGGGTCTGAAAAATCTAGACCCAACGGATCTAGGGCGGACCTGGATATGTGAAAAATAAACGGGACTAGGTCCATCCGGACCCGACACATTGTCATCCCTAGTGCAGTAGTGCTTATTACAAGAGAAGATTGTATAACACCATTTTGAAAAGGACTAAATTCCTCGTAAAAAAAAAAAAGGACTAAATTCTGTATTGTCACATGAAAGGGTTGTTTTAATAGTTGATAATATGACAAATGCTTGGGAAAATAATACTAAAAGTGTAATTGAAATACCATCATACGACTTTTTTGATGACATATCATCAGATAACAAGTCTTTGTCGAGGCGTTTGATAGATGAAAGTGAAAAGTACGGAGAATTAGCGAGATTCTTGAGAAAGTTAAAGGAGATTCATGTTGAATTCTACCGTGGGGATCGGATAAGGAAGGACAATATTATGAATCTCGAGAGGTAAAGGATATGATTGTTGAAGTAAAGAGAAAATCGATCGGGTTTCAATTTAATGATGAACTCAGAGCCAAAGTTCGTATGGAGTTAGAACTATATAATTGGGGTTGTAAATAAAGAGTATGTCAATAATATTTTGTTTTTCTTTATTTTACTTCTAAATTAGTTGTTGCTCGCCTACGCTACAATGTAAATCTTTAAAATAGTTTAGTTATAACTAGTTTTGATGCTCATGCGCTCACAGGTTATTGTTAATGTGTTAAAAATATTATATTTGTTTGTTAAGTTTTCTTAATATGTCTTGTTTTTATTTATACTACTCAATAATAAGTTATCGTGTATTTAATTTATATTACTTGTCTCCTTCAAAATGGATATCATCATAATATTAATCGTGTGCAAGATTGTAAATAAATCTTATAATTATTAAGTAATCAATCCAAACATTGTGACTTTTTGGAACATCATATCTTTACAATCTAATCTATTAAGTACCTTTATTAGTCATTGTCATTAGATTTGTTATCCCTTAATATAATTTATTTTTCCAAATTATGTATAAGTAATACGTTTTTTTCACTAAGTGCCTCCGAGTTTTCAAAAAATTCACCTGGTACCCTCCAAGTTTTCAAAATTCACAGGGTACCCCTCAGCTTTGTGTAAATACACCCAGATACCCTTAATGACTAACGGCGTTAACCGCCGTTATTCATTAACCCTAATATACTACTTTAAACCCTAATTAATCCCCTAAACTTAACACTAATCCTAACCCCTACCCCCAACCCTAACACTAACACTAACCCTAACCATAACCCTAACCCTAACCCAACACCCCACCATCCACTCCCCCACCCTCCCACCACCCCTAGCCCACTCCCACCACCCCTGCCCCCTCCCCCACCCCCAACAGTCCCTCCCCCGCCCTCCTCCCCCACTCAGTTTAGTTCAGCAGTCCCCCCATCCCTCCCTTCCCATTGCGCCCCGACCCTCCCCCCACCCCCGCCCCCCCCACAGCACCACGCCCTTCTATTTTCGCACCCCACCGCCCGCGCCCCCCGCAACCCCTTCTTCTTCCCTCTGTTTTTTCGTTGTGGGGGTACTTTGTGCTTCGCGGAAATTAGAGGAGGGTGGTGCAACGGGGGTGGGGGTGTGCTGTGGGGGTGTGCTGTGGGGGTGCGGGGGTGGGGGAGGGGTGAGATTTCGGGGTTGCGGGGAGTGGGGGGGGGTGGGGGATGCGGTGGGGGTTGCGGGGGTGGGGGAAGGGGGCTGAGGGGGTAGGGCAAGGGGCAGGGTGGTGGGAGGGTGGGGGAGGGGTGGTTAGGTTTAGGTTTAGGTTTAGGTTTAGGGTTTAGGGTTAGGGTTAGGGTTAGGATAAGGGTTAGGATTAATGTTAGGATTAGAAGTTAGTTAGGGTTGAAAACAGAAAATTAGGGTTAGTGACTAATGGCGGTTAATGTTGTTAGTCATTAAGGGCATTTAGGTGTATTTACATAAAAGTGAGGGGTACCAGGTGAATACTGAAAACATGGAGGGTACCATGTGAATTTTTTGAAAATTCGGGGATACTTGGTGAAAAAACGGTAAGTAATATTTTTTATTTCCACTGTTATCTTCACACCATATATATATATTTTTTAAGTTCATATGAGAACTACCCTTATGGTGAGAACCGTGAGAACCACTCATTTTTCCTCATTTTACGAAGATTTTGATCATTCCATAACATTTTTGCTCATTTTTTGTTTCACTTATTTTATGATTTTGCTCATTTAACAATTTTATGCTCATTTATCAACGTTTTTGCTTATTTTATGTTTGGCTGATTTTACTTTTTTTCTCATGTAACTTTTTGATGCTCATATTACGTTTTTCTTGTTTTACATTTTTGTTCATTTTACGTTTTTGATCACTTAATGTTTTCTACTCATTTTATGTTTCTGCTCATTTGTTACCTTTTTTAGCTCGTTTTAGGAAGTTTTTGCTTATTTTAAGTGGTTCTCACGGTTCTCACCATAAGAGGGTTCTCACTAGAACCCAACCCTATATATATATATATATATATAATATATATAATTATATATATATAATATATATATTATTATATATATATATATATAAGATTGTCATACATGATTCATCCGTTGGCCCAAAAGTGCATGACCCACTAATTGTGAGATAAAGCCCAGAAAATTAATGATGCGACAAGAAAACAGTGCCAACATAAAGGCAAGAAACATTCTCTACCTCGCAGCCCAATCATGTGGCCCAACTACTGCTCTTAGCAACGAACACCAAATGGCATCTTTAGTGGTTACATATTGGGCCAGAGCAGAAAGTACCGGGCCCATAGGATGGGAAAAGAAGGGCAAAATTACTATAGCCTCTTATCTCAAAAGGCAACAAATCATTTTAAAGGTTCTTTTAAAACAAAGAGAAAGTGGATATATCTAATGAATAAAGAAACTACACATATTACTATTGAACAGAAAAGGAAAAAGAAAAACTACACAGACCTTTCCCCAAAAAAAATGGAAAAAAAATGCACATAGCATGATGCTTGGCTAATACTTCCAGATCAATCTTCAAGCAAAAATTAGTTGGATATGTGTTATATCATTACTACTATTAATTATTTCTTAATTCAAGTTAATTACAAGTAAATTCCCTTAATTAACATTTCTCAATATAAAGTATGTGTATGTCAATCAAGGATGTCTTGGTTTAATGGTTAAGATTAAAGTCTTGTGAACGATAAGTTACAGGTTCGAAGTCCCCCACTCCTTTTTTGTACTTTATACTACCTTTGTGACTTATATAAATTTAAAAAAAGTGTGTGTATCAGTGTATGTCACTTTAGTAAGAGGTTATTAAAAAATGAAATTTCAATTGAAGGCATTTGCCGATAAGTTTATCGAAATTTGAGAGCCCATGCTAACATTTATGATCATTGTAAAGCTTATGCTACTAATATTCTAGTAGTTTAAAGGTTCTAATCCTCCCCCTCCTTTTAAAGCTTGTTTATCTTGTGGGTACAGTTCCAATTTAGTTTAGCTACTTTTTCTTTCACAATTTCAGTTAAATTAAATTCAACTCCTTTTGATTAAATTCAATTTAAAAGAATACATTCCTCTTTAAATAACACGGGATATTATCAAGGTTTTCTTGGATACCAGAATTGGGTTTAAATTTTTGCATAATGTTGATTTTAGGTTTGCCATATGTATGTTGCTCAATAGGAATATC
Organism: Beta vulgaris subsp. vulgaris; assembly: GCF_026745355.1. Lineage (NCBI taxonomy): Eukaryota > Viridiplantae > Streptophyta > Magnoliopsida > Caryophyllales > Amaranthaceae > Beta > Beta vulgaris. The sequence continues at coordinate 52,684,261 of NC_079204.1, read as the reverse complement.
TAATAATATCTCAACAAGAACAAAAGTACAAGTCTAATATTGCATGTTGCTCTCATTGACCATGAATAACAAAGCTTAAGTATTTCAATGTTGTGTATCCGTAGAAGTAATCCATGAAAACAGTCACATCCAAAAGCATTTCAAAGAAGGTGCTGCAATATAAATTTTCATGCCATTTTGTTCAAGGTCAAAAGGGAAGTGTTAAAAGATAAGCTTTCGACCTCGAATCTATGATTCAAAAGTTGAATATTAAATTATAATACTACAACTTTTTTTTTTTATGTTTATCTTAGATAATATAAAAATAATTAAACTTCCTTTGATTTAACTTACTTTAACTTATTTAAAATTATTTTATCTAATCTTATCTTATCTGGACTTCCGGTATTTCGTCTAAACTTAACTTATTTTTTCTGAAATATTGAGTTTAGGGACCAGGCCCTACATGTCATAATGATCCCCTATAAAGACTTGTCCTTTTTTTTTGATAAGTTGGTTGTATTATATGTATGTTGTCAAAAATGTTTCACAAGCCACTACCTATGAAGCTAGATTTTGTATACCATATTAGAGGTGCAACCCTCTCGCAGTCTCGTGTCTCATATAATCCTCGAAATATAAGCTTTTAAAGTTGCGAGATCAAATTTCACTAGGGATACTTCAAGAATAAAAAGTCCCCTTATTCTTTCCTATACCCCTAAAGCATCTTCTTACTTGTTTTGAGATATCGTATTGACCAAATGACCCGTGCGAGATTTTAATCATATAAGACACTTTTCCTTACGAACCAAAATAAATGCCTTCATACTTCCTCGACAAGCATGAAAAGTTTAAAATTGCAATATTGACTTGAGGAAGTCGATAGGTAGAAAATTGAGGCAAAATCACAATCGGGTGGAAAGAGACAAGGGGATCAACAAGTAACATGAGAAAATTCTTTAAAATATTAGTAACAAATATTTAAGCAATTAAGAATTTGCTTCGCCACAAAGTTAGCATGATGTTCACATAACCTTAACTTCTGCAGCAGTAAGCTTGTAATTCCAGGTTGTGACACAGTGTATGGGAATTTGACAGCCCAAACATGGCTTCTATCCAACTCATAAAAGTGTCAGAAACCTCAACTCAAAACAATAGACAAAATCTTCATGTTACTATTATTTTACAATAACATTAATCCAGATTGGATTATGCTAATTGTCTCCTACATATATACAACAACAAAGTGTTAATGATTTAGCCTGAGAACGCAACAGTGTGTGTTGAGAGAGCTTTCCTCCCAATTGGGGCCTGACCCATCTTGAATCCGGATTAGTCGGATCCAAAATGGATTTCGGAAACCAGATAGGATTCAACAAAAAAAAGTGTTAATGTTTTTTTTTTTATTTTAACAATAATCCAACAAAAATAAGAATTTAATGTATGTAGATGGACTGTTATGACCCTAAGATCTTGTTAATATTTTTCTTCCATAATATGTAGAACAAAATTTGGAAATTACATTTATGTTCAGTGTAAGATGTATACAGGTTTTCCATCAGATTGATCAATACCTCTCTTTCTGTCCCCCCCAACCCATCATAATATACATCTCTCCTTTGTCATCTCTACATACAGACCCTCTGAGGGTATATTTTCATCAATACAAGAAAAATAAAATAGAAAAGATGATTATAATAAAATTAAGGGGTAAATAAGGAAAAAAGAAAAGAAAAGAAGGGAATCTAGTTGATTAAACTACCCAATAGAGAAAATGAAATAGCACCAATTAGACCACAGTGGTGAGACCATTGTATCTAGGTCTTGTTCTATCTGGTGAAAGTCCATCTTCCATGGACTTTCTTTTGCTATTGTTCTGTTGTTGATTTACTTGTTGATGTTGCTGTTGTTCCTGTTGTTTTTGTTGTTGCTCATCAGTTTGTTGTTCCGATTGTTCTAGCTGTTGTTCTTGTTGCGACTGTGGTTGCGGTTGTTGTTGTTGTTGTTGTTGTTGTTGTTGTGGTGGTGGTTGTGGTTGTGGTTGTGGTTGCGGTTGTTGTAGGTGTGGTAGTTGTTGAGGTTTAGGAGCGGGTTTTACCTCAGGTATCTGACAATCTTCAAGCATGTCTTGCTGTTGTTGCCCATATTTGGCTCTCAACATATGGGGTCTAAGGCTATTTACATCTGACAAACGCACTGGTTTAAGGAAAAATTCTTCTGCTCCTTCCTCCAAACATCTGATAAATAGAAAGGAATCACATTTGTTAGTAATTCGATTTTCTATAATATGATAAACTCATCTGGATATGAGCATTTCCTAATACATAACTGTGATATGCAGATAGTTGCATATCATCGCGATTTTGGTGGAAGCTTACGGGTAATTTGGGGGATTTCGCCAATGATATATAAAGGGTATTTCGTTATTTACTTTCTTACAAAATTACTATGATTTGCACTTACAATCATAAATTAGGAGTTTCACATCAGGATATAATAGTGACATGGTTACAAGTTTTCGGATGTTTAATGAATAATTCCATGTTTTCGGACTAAATATGAAGACGATCCACGATCCAAACGAAGAAAGTGACAATTATTCAGACATAAAGAATTTATCACATATAAGAAAAATGGTAAAAAGAAGTTACTGCCAAACATTCTACAACTTTTTCAATTCCTACTAGTTAATTACCTGGTAATTCTAGAAGGGACATTCTCAGATGACATAATAACTACTGGTATGTTTCTCAGTGAAGAGGATTCCTGCAGGCATAAATACTGAATGTGAGATTTGCATGGACCATACCAACATATTTGAGCTCATTTTGAAGATTTCACAAAAATCTGTGTTCAACATACACAAACTACCAAAATTATAATCAGAACCAATTCCTTTCATTTGCACATAAATTCAAAACTATGTATTATTTGTAATCTTATTGATACTGATGCTTATTGTAACAAGAAAAAACTTTCTTTCCACCCCACAATTCCACTTCCACAGTACATCTGTACATCAGAACAACAGCACAACCTTATAGAAGTTGACAAAATCCTTTCTTTTTCAAATTAAGTTGACAAATAGTTTTATTTTCAACCTATTGAAATATGAAACACATTAATAATATCCAAAATCAAATTTGTATGGATGAAAATAGTAGTACATAAAGATAATATCTTAAAAAAAAGAAAGAAGAAGAAAATTTCAATATTTTCTATAAAGGGAAAAAAAAAGCACAAAGAAAATCCCATCTAAAAGGAATTTTTACAGACTTATTTTAGATTTTGGCAGTGGAAAGAAAGAGCATGATCCAAGTGGGAGACAGTCAAAAAGGTAAGGAAATACTACTACAAAATCCACTACTTTTACAAGATAAAAACAAAGGAGGGTTGAAAAAGAAAGGAAAAAAAAAAGAGAGAATAATACCTTGACTTTCTTTAGTAAATCATAGCCAGTCATTTCAGGCATACAATAGTCTGTGATAATAAGATTCACTTCTACTTCCTGAAAATAAAATTAAAAAAATAATTAAATTAATTAGAAGAAATGCTAAGAAAACACAAAAAAGGTTACAATTGAAGGCAAAATATTAACTGAAATTAGCATGCAATCAAAAAAAAGAAAATAAAAATTAATTAATAAAAAAGAAACCTTTTTTTGAGGAGAGAAAGAAACCTGCTGACTATCTGGTGAAACTGAAGGTTGCCAACCCAAAAACTCCAAAGCTTTACTACCAGAATCAACTGTTGTAACTGCCCAGAAACAATAAAACAAGAAAAATATGATTTTTTTATTTATTACCCATATATTAATTTCCAAATTACAAACATTTTAACCAAAAAAATCAAATCTTTTTTTTTGGGAAATTAAAAAAAAAAGGAGAAATCATATACCTTGGTAAGATGAACTCTTGAGAAGTCTTTCAATAAGTTTTCTATCTATTATGCTATCATCAACAGCTAAAACATGAAACTTTGGTTCTGCTGCCATCCCCATTTTTGAACCAATCAAATAATTTCTCTTCAATAAATCAAAGTTTCTTGGATCTAATAAGTATATTATAAATTGTAATGAATCTACTCTCTTTTTTACTCTCTTCTTCTTTTTTGTTGTTGTTGTTTTTGTTGGTGCTGAAAATGTTGAATTTTTCTGAGAAAATGAGGGAGAAAAGAAGAGGAAATAGAAGAAAGAGGGATATTGGGTTTTCTGTTCATATAAGACCCACCAAAACAAAAATCCCACAAAGCAAGATCTGACCAGATTTGGGTACAGGATTTTACTCAATTAAGGAGTATTTTGTGCAAGTGGGTTTTTTGAATTAATGGTTAAGCATATCAATGACAGTAAACAAATCAAGTAAAACCCACAATAATTAAATATAAAAAAAATTAAATTAAATTAAAGTTATAATAATTATTGTAATGTGGGCTTTTCTGAATTTGGAGGTGGGAAACTTTTGTTTATTAATATGAGCACATAACAATCTGTATATTATTACCAAAAAAAAAAAGAAAAAAAAAATTAGGGAGAGGCAAAAGATGAGGTGAACAGAGGAAGAAAATAAAGGAGACTTTTAAGAGAAGGGAGATAAATTTTAATTATTTATTGAAAAAAAGAGAGAGAAATTTGATGGAAGAATGGTGGGTAGAGGGTCCCACCAAAATCCTCTGAAGGATACAGGTGATGTAAGCAATGGTGCCTTTTTGCTAAGGTATGAAATCATAAGGCTCTTTACCATATCTTGAGCAGGTGAGGAGTGGTGCAAAGAGAAGGCAATTTCTTTTGATACCCTTTTAAGATTTGCCTCCCATGGTCATCCCAGAGGTCACTATTCCTATATGGCTACATCTCATGATTTCTCATCCCATTACATTTACATTACATGTCATGCATTACATTAATTCATGTCTATCATTATGTGCATTTTATCAACCATCTATACTAATATATTAAAAGATGTGAAACGAGAGGTTCTCTCTCTAGAAATAAATCTCCCTAAAACTTTCTCTCTCTAATACTTTATTCTACTGTTTCATTAGTTATACTACTTCAATCGTTTCCCCGTTTCAGCCAAGTTCTAATCGATTCCAAAGCTCTTTAATTTCAAACATAATCCTTTTTAGTTTTCTCTAATGGTTTAATCTGTTATAGTGATCATCCTTTATGGAGCAATCTCAATCTACATCTAATTTTGTTGTTTGGCATAGAAAGCACGGGCCAATGCTCAAAACCCCTATTGAACATTTCAGTGCGAGGCCTCAAGATGTGTCCATGGTCTTTGTAGGGAAATTCCTTGATCATCGAGACTTTTCAGTCCGACAAATACAAGATTGGGTGGATTCATGGTTTACCAGAGACCGTATCTCAGTTAAGAAAGAATATAATCTGTTCTTCTTCTATTGCCGTGAGCCTCAAGATAGGTCCGATATTCTAGGGCTCTATGATACCATGAACTTCAAAGGAGCTATGCTTGTCTTAAAGGCATGGAAACCTCTGGATTCTTTCAAGTCATTCAATTTCTCGGAATCAGCGTTATGGATTAAAATTGAAGGGCTTCCTCTGGTGATATGTTCCAAATCTTTGGCCAATCTCATTTATTCTCGTATAGGGAAAGTCCTCTATTATGATGAAGCATCAGGTCAACCTGGGTTCAAAAAGCACTTTCGGGCGTTGGTTTGGATAAAGGTAAAATCCCCTTTACTACCAGGGATGTATCTTGAAATGCAAGAAGGAAGGTCAATTTGGGTAGATCTCCGGTATGAGGGTGTATTTATTTTTTGCAAAAGATGTGGCAAGATAGGTCATAAAAGTTCGCTATGTTCCGTTTCATGGGAGAAAGCAAAGAAGTCAATTGATAAAACTATTTCAAAGGCAAGTATTCCGGATTCTCCCGTAATGTTTGGAAGTCCTGACGCATCGTTGTACTCCAATAAAATAATAGGGCTTCCTCCCTCGTCAGAGTTTTTGACGACGTTAGTCAAATTAGATGAGCCTAAAAGGACTCCGATAGCCTACTCATCCAGTAGTAGCTCAGATAATGATAGTGGTGGTGGCAATGATAATCATCCGGTTGATGAAGAAATGCAAAATGCGTCTTCGGGTCATGAATCTCCTAGAGGACACGAGGAAAGTAATGCAAGTGGAAGGTCTGGCCCATCATCGAGGCCCATTGCGCGCGGATCTAGGCTGAATCAAGCTTATCATCAGGCCCATGATGGTGAGGGTCTAGAGAATGGGTCCAGCTCAGCAGCTAATAAAACTTCGCGGCATAATAAGGGTAAGAATGTAATATCAGTGACACCACCTTCCTTCAAAAAGAAACGCAAGAAAATTGCGGGAAATTGTCTCAGTGCATTTAATGCACTGCTTCCTCATAGCGCAGGAGGAAATAAGTCGGCGGCTGTCAGTAATTTAGCCCAGAATTTTAATCTCTCTCCTCATGTAAATTCTTATCTCTTAAGGCATAAGGAGTTAAACTCATTTTATCTGGCTAAACCTCATCAAATTGGGTCATTCCTTCCTCTTAATTTAAACACCATAAATACTCCATCACATTCTCTCTCATCATCAAAAAAATTTAACTCTCTTTCTTCACATGAAAACACCCAACTTAATATGGATTCTAATCACTCTTCACCTCACTCTTCCAATTCTATTACCCAACCTTCTCACTCCCAACTTAATACACATCACTCTCAACCTACAGAAGAAGTTAACATTGCTCAGTTTAATAATTCAGCTCTGTTCGAAACTTTACCTGACTTATTCCCTCAAGAAAACGCCTTCAGCTACGTCAATATCAATGACGTTGATAACTCGGGGGACAACTTGATGGCACCTAATAGTTGGTCATCCTATTTTAACTCAGATGATGCTTTATATGCTGGCAACTTCTACGCTGATCCTTATTCTCTAAGTGAATCTATAAATTGGGGTGATCTTCAAACTCTTCTTCAAGAATCAAGTTCGGTCCATTCCCCACAAACTCCTCTTCTTATACCAGGTTCTCATTCCTCATTACAAACCGGCTCGTCTAGCTCGTTCCATTCGGCAGCTGCAGGACTCCCGTCTGCGGAGTTTGCTGATCTTCGTATTTTTCCAGTCTGGCCGAACCCTCAACCTCCGGTGATGGCGCCAGTTGAGCATGATGGTGGTTTATCACGTAAACGGAAGTTCGACGAGTTAGCTGAGGTTATTGATGCTGCGATGATTAAGACGGACAAGTTGGTAGATGTTTCCATTCAACAACATGCTGCTCTACATGATGAGATCACTGCGCCAAGTAAAGAGGCTTCTTTGGCTGGGTATCCGGAGTCAAGTGAACCAGTAGAGATATCTCCAAGCACTCGGTTGATATCAGGGGGGAATCCGCAAGGTAAGGAAAAGGTAAGCCTACCTGAGATAAAGGTGGAGGATTATTCTCATACTGCTGTTAAATCTGCTGTCAAAACCAACGTTGAAAATAAATTAATTGCTTCCGGGAAATCGGAGATGGAACCACCTCGGCGTGGTTCGGGTCGTCCTCCTAAGCCCAAACGAGGCGTGGTTCAGGCATTGGTATGTGAAAAAAAACGCAAATTTGAAGAGTTTGAACCAATTCTAGAAAGTTTCATTAATGAGGTTACTTTGGATTTGCACAATTGGATTGCCGATAAACGTCAGGAAATCATGCGTAAATTTAAGAAATTTAAGCATATGGTGTTTTTTGGTGAGGACGGCTTCGAGACTGGGCCTAAACAGTCTCCGGGGGCACCATGAAGATATTGGCATGGAATTGTAGGGGTCTAAAATCAGCGGACTCCCCTACAATTCCTTTTATCAGCTGGCTTGTCCGCAAATTCTCCCCTAACATATTGTTCTTATCTGAAACTAAGTCCACCGTTACTGATATATATAAGCTTGCTGCGTATTTTGGGTATTCTGGAGCAGCCTCTGTTGATGCTATCAATAACACGGGAGGACTGGCAGTATTTTGGCACAATGACGTAGATGTAAATGTTTATGGTAGTTCTGCTAATCACTTTGACTGTATTATAAAAGATGTAGTAGATAATGTAATATATAAATGGAATCTTATCTTGTTGTACGGATCGCCTTATGTTGAGTCTCGGGGGGCAGTGTGGGATAGTATCACACAATGTATAACGCATCATAATCTTGATTGTGTGGTATTAGGAGACTTTAATCAGGTAGAATTTTTAGACCAGAAATTGGGGGGCTCAGAAATAATCCCAGGGAGAGAGCAATTCGCTAACTGGAGAAGGCAATTGAGGCTCACAGAACTTTGTCATCAGGGTCAATCTTATACCTGGTGTAATAATAGGTCAGCAGATGATAGAATTTATGAAAGGTTGGATAGAGTGTATGCCTCCGAAGATTGGCTCCACAAAAATCCAGAAGCAATGACACTAAACCTACCTATTCTAATCTCAGATCATAGTCCTATCCTTCTTCACACTTCCCCGTCTCAAAAACGTAGAAGATCTCCAATTAAAATGGAAGCTTGGTGTCTGGACTTTAAGGAAATCTCATACATTATTAACGAGTTATGGCATACCCAAGTTAATGGATCCCCAATGTTTAGGGTTGCTCAAAAATGTCGTCACATAAGGTATCGGTTATTCAAATGGTGTCAAGAGTTCAAAAGGAATAATAATATTAATTGGGAGGAGTGTCTGGATCAGTGTGGCGAAGCCCAAACAAATCTCTTGGACCTCACTGGAGGAGCTCAGGAGGAGAAGGTTGTGAAATCAGCAAGGGAAAAATTGACCTTACAGGTGAAATTCTGGAATCAAAGAGTCAAGAGTAAGCATCGAGCATGGGAGGATACAAACTCCAAATGGTTCTTTAGAAAAGCAAAAAGTAGACGAAAGCGCAATCAAATTCTTATGCTTAAAACAGCTGAGGGAATCTGGATATCAGATCAGACGGCAATCCAAAAGGAGATGTTGGAATACTTTGCTCAAATTTATCAAGGTCGGCATCATGACAGTGATTATTGGGAGGAGCTTTCTACCATCAGGAGTTTGATTCCACAACTATCCGATGATCAACAAAATTCTTTGACAAAACCACTCACGTTTGAGGAAGTGAAGCTAGTAGTATTTCAGATGGGTAGTCTTAAGGCACCAGGGCCAGATGGTATTCCGGCTCAGTTTTATCAGCAATACTGGTCAACGGTGGGTCATGATATTTGGATGGCGGTCTCTCATTTCTTTTCTACAGGGTACATGCTCAGGGAATGGAACTACACTAATATCTGTCTTATTCCAAAAACAGACAGACCGGAAGAAGCTAGTCAATTTCGTCCCATAAGCTTATGTAATGTCATCTATAAAATCATATCCAAGGTCATTTCCAACCGTCTTAAACCAATATTGAAGGAGTTGATTTCACCATTCCAAAATGCATTCGTTCCCGGGAGACAAATGGTTGATAATTGTTTAATCGCACATGAGGTAGTCAATACTATTAAGCAGAAAACAAAAGGCAATCAGCACCTGGCGGCGTTGAAGATTGACATGTTTAAGGCCTATGATAAAGTGGATTGGGACTTCTTGGATTGGCTGTTGTCGCAAATGAGAATCCCAAATAAATGTCGTCATTGGATTATGCAATGCGTCACTACTGTATCTTCTCAATCATTGTCAACGGAGAGCCTACTTCTCGTTTCACACCTACTTGCGGCCTAAGACAGGGAGACCCATTATCCTCCTATCTTTTTATTCTCGTTATGGATGTATTGTCTAGAATGTTAACTAACGGAATGACTGCCAAATCCTTTGAGGGACTTAAAATTTCCAGAATGGGTCCCTCAGTGTCACACCTTTTTTTTGCAGATGACTCTCTAATTTTCTTCAAAGCAAATTCAAAATCTTGTGATGGAGTGAAGAGTATCTTATCAAAATTCAGTCGACTATCAGGGGAAGTCATCAATTACCATAAGTCCCTTATCATGTTCAGTCCGAATACACCTCATCATTTTCGTCAGCAGATGCGAAATTTAGTAAACACACCAGTTGCAAGTTCTCTTGGGAAATATTTGGGTGCGAATATAGAGGTGAATGGCAGGAATTCCAGAATGTTTCATCCGTTGGTCGAAAAAGTTGAAAAAAAGCTCACAAGTTGGCATAGTCTCTCCCTCACGCTTGCTGGGCGACTTATCCTGATTAATAGCATTCTCTCTATGCTCAGTCTCAATATTCTTAGCATTTTCCTCATTCCAAAATCTACAGCAGACCGGTTGAACTCCATCTTTGCAAGATTTCTGTGGGCTGGTTCAAGTGATAAAAAACCGATTTTCTGGAAAGGGAAGTCAACGCTGGAGCTACCTAAGAGTAGCGGAGGGCTCGGTATAAGAATGTTCATCTCTTTAACAAAGCGTTACTCGCAAAGCAAGCTATCAGAATTCATAACTCCGGTCACTCACTAATAACTCAATTATATATAGCAAAATATAAGGCATCACCAGTCAACTTGACTCTCAACAAGTCCAAATTAGGGAGAGTTTCTTGGGGCTTTAGGGGACTCTGCCGGGCTGTTCACGATTGTGCGGGAGGTTTCAAAAAAATAATAGGTGATGGATCGGATACCAAAATCTTAGAAGATAATTGGGTTACGGGAGATCCCCTCAAACTTAAACCGGGAATTCAACTGCATGAGAGAGGGATTCGCACCGTTAAGGATTTGGTGGTAGTTAATCAAAGGAGGTGGAATTCGGAGCTTATCTGGAAGATGTTTGTTCCAGAATCAGCTATTAAGATCCTAACAACCTACATTCCTAAAGAACATATGCAAGATTACTTTGCATGGAAGGGATCTAGGCATGGGGGTTTCCAGGTTAAGGATGCTTATGTATTCCTTCTAGGGCTGCGAGGAAGTCTTGAACCCAATAATACTAAAAGGAGATTTTGGAGTAAACTTTGGGCTTCTGACCTTAGACCCAAATGGAAAGTTTTTATCTGGAGGCTTCTCCAGAGAGCCCTAGCCGTCAAGTGCAACTTAGTAAAGCGCAATATTGCCATCAGTGTTAACTGCAGCATGTGTAATTATTCTCCAGAGGACGAAAGACACCTATTCAGAGATTGTGATGTCTCTTCTCGAATATGGTCTGCCTCGGTTCTGGGCATTAACACTAGATCAAGTGTATATATTCCGATTGACGACTGGATCCGGAATTTCTTATTGCTCTTTTGGAAGGAAGATGGGTTAAAATCTGAAAGGGTAGGAGAGTTTGTTACTACTCTCTGGTCAATATGGCTTTATCGCAACAATATTGTGTTTAATAATCTTGCTGCACATCCGGTAGACATTCTTATTAAGAAGAAAATTCTTCTCGAAGAATTTGATGAAAGCAACAAAATAACAAGACAGCAGCTTAAGAGGGGATTAGTTGAATATGATGCTCAACAAAGGGTCCCACCTCTTCTTTATCTAGATCAACCAGCAGTGTGCTTAGTTTTGGTGGATGGATCTTGGAAGAGACATAAGCTACATTTTCCAAAAGCAGGCATAGGGTGGACGGGTTATATGAACGGAGAAAAGATATTGGAAGGGAATGCCATAGTTTCAGCTTCTTCTTCTACAAACTGAAGCTTTAGCAGTGTATCGGGGTTTTTATGAAGCTTTCTCAAGAGGAGTCCGAAATATACAACTTCATTCTGATTCAGCGGAAGTTGTGCGTGCAGTGAATGGTTTACAGCAACCAGTAGAGATTGCCACAATTATACATGACTTCAGGGCTCTGTCACAACGAGTTTCTAATTGGGGGATTAAGTGGGTTCGAAGAGAAGATCTTGTTGTAGCTCATAAGTTAGCAGTAGCGGCTAGGTTAGGTAAATTATTTTAGTATGCCTGTTTGCTCTTGTTGCCAAAAAAAAAAAAAAAAAAAAAAAATATTAAAAGATGTGCGTAAACCAGAAACGGTGCCACGTGGCGCTCTCCCTAGGGAGTTTTAGTTCATGTAATTCATGTACAATAAAAAAAATTAGAAATTGTGTAGTATAGGGTTTGATCTCGGGATCTCAAATACATATACTAAAGTCTTAACCACTAGGCTAAGTTGTATTTAGTGTAATTATCATAAAGTCTTTTATTAATAAATGAAATTTTTTCTTACCCGGGACATAGCTCGGACCTAATAACTAGTTAAGTACCTGAATTGAGTGTAATTTAGATATTAATAATAATAGAAATTTGATGGGAGAATTGGTGCTTGTTGGGCCTCTGGGTGAATATCTTGTGCAAGGACATTTTAGAGAAAAATTCTTCTTATGATCAGGGAGTTCCTGAAAGCATATCTCAAAATAGTATGATATGAAAATAGTAGGAGGACCAATTTGAACAGTACAAAGTGTATTAAAACAATTGCTTTTCAATCATCATGGTACTGAGGCCGTACTCACTAGAGACACTTTGGAGATTGAGATTCCCTTAACTCTATGCGGCTATACTAGGGCTGACAAAAGTTGACTCAACCTCATAAACCAACCTGAACTTAACCTGAAAATCACAAGTTTAGGTTGAGATTTTCGACATGAAATAAAAAAAAGGGTCGACCCAAACCAACCTGAAATATAATGGTTTAGGTTGACTTTTTAAACCTAAAAACAACTTGATGTATAAGTCGAGTCAGATTCAAGTCATGTCAACCTGAAATTAACCCAACTTTTATAGTTTTTCTACCCTAATAGGAAATTCTTTAAGCAGCAAAAGTAACATAAAGAAAATAGACGCAATTTTACATGCATATAATGGTATCATAGATACTTTCAACCTAAAGATTTTAACCTCTTCCTTCATTTCTAAATACGGAAACCATTTAAATTTTGCATTCTATCAACTTTAACTATAACTTGTTTCTTTTTATTAAGTGACTATGAAAATAATTGTGATAAAGAATGATAATTTATCATCCCAAGGATAAGATGATATTTATGTTGAAGACGGCGCAGAGATGAAACGCTTTTGTTGTATTCATGTGTGTATATTATTACAGCCTACAGAGAACAGAACTAAAATATATAAACTGGGTAAAATAAGATAACCTATTTAGGAGAGAGGGAATGGACAGTAAAGCCCAAATAAAAGGGAGACCATATAACTGTACAAAGCAAAATGGGCTGTAAAGCTGTAAACAACTGTAGATTACTATCATATACTCCTTTACCCCCCCTCAAGCTGATATGGGGGATGAAAATCAACCATACCCAGCTTGGACATGAGGTGCTTGAACTGGGAAGAAGGCAGAACTTTTGTAAAAATGTCCGCGACTTGCGATTGAGTGGGCAGATAGGTTAACTGAATTAAGCCCTCAAGCACCTTCTCTCGAGTGAAATGGCAGTCAATGTCGATGTGTTTGGTGCGTTCATGGAATACTGGGTTCTTACCGATGTGAGTTGCGGATTGGTTGTCGCAATGGAGGGTAACATGCTCGAGGTTAGAGACGCCCATTTCTGTGAGTAGACGCACTACCCAAGTAATTTCTGCTGCTGCTTGGGCCATGGCACGTTATTCGGCCTCGGAGGAAGATTTGGAAATAGTGCCCTGCTTCTTTGATTTCCAGCTAATTGGAGAGTGCCCAAGGAGGAGGACGTAGCCGGTGAGAGATTTGCGTGTGTCTGGGCAACTCCCCCAATCGGAATCGGAAAAGGCATGAAGAGTAAGATTGGGGAGAGCCTGGAGAAGGATGCCCTGACCCTTGGTTTGGTGCACGTACGCTAAAACATTATATGGAGCCTTCAAATGCTCTGTTGTGGGTTCTTGCATAAATTGGCTTAAAGTTTGAACGGCATAAGACAGATCTGGACGAGTGTGGGTCAGGAAATTTAACTTGCCAATGAGGCTGCGGTAATGAGTAGCTTCTCGGAGCAAGGTGCCATCATTCTTGCTTAGTTTGAGGTTAAGAAGAAGAGGAGTAGCCACATTTTTGAACTTGTTGAGGCCACTCTCGGTAAGCAACTCGTGGGTGAATTTGTGTTGAGTAAGAGAAATTCCGTCATTGAGGTATGCCAGTTCGAAGCCTAGGAAGTATCTTGCTTTGCCAAGATCTTTTATGTTGAAGGTAGTAGCTAGGAATTTTTTTATGTCTTGAATGAGATCGGGATTGCTACCAGTAAGAAGAATATCATCAACGTACACTGTAAGTATAATAATGTCTTCACCTTCCTTTTTTATGAACATGGAGTAATCATTTTTGGATTGATTGAAACCATGTTGAATCAAAGCACTGGTTAACTTGGCAAACCATTGTCGACTTGCTTGTTTTAGACCATAAATTGATTTCTTCAGTCTACAGACTTGGTTTAGAGGGTTAGGAATGCCATCTGGGACCTTCATGTAAACTTCCTCATGTAAGTCACCATGGAGGAAGGCGTTGTTGACGTCAAGTTGGTGCAGGTCCCATCTCCGAGCTGCTGCAATGGCAATTAAGCATCTGATGGTGGTCATCTTCACCACAGGGGAAAATTTCTCATCAAAGTCAATGCCAGGAATTTGAGAGAATCCCCGAGCAACTAATCGGGCCTTGTGTCTGTCTATTGTTCCATCATTTTTGTATTTGAGTTTATAAACCCACCGACTGCCTATTGCTTTCTTCCCTTTAGGAAGATCAACCAAGTCCCAAGTGTCATTGTTGATTAATGCTGTAAGTTCGTGTTGCATGGCTGCTGTCCATTGAGGGTGTGCAGCAGCTTCATGGTAGTACCTGGGTTCATGATGAGCAGCTAGGCAGGAAACAAAAGCATGAAAATACTAGGCAATTTAGAATATTGGACAATGTTGCACCAATGGTTGTTTGTTGTGGTAGTTTCATAATCCTGAAGGTAGGTAGGGACTTTATGAGGCCTACTAGATCTCCTAAGAACATTCTCTGGGACAAGGTTAGGATGAGATGTGGCTACATCATTTGTTTCTTGAGGAGTGAAGGTGATTTGGTTGGGAGAAGTGGAGAGGTGTTATGTATGAGCAGTAGGTTCAGGAGTAGTAGTGTTTGGTGTGTTGAGAGTATGAGTAGATGAGTGTTCTGGGGTGTCATAGTCTGTGAAGTCAGGGAAAACAGAAGCTTTTGGGGTATTGTTTTGCTTGTGAAATGGAAAGACAGTTTCATGAAATGTGATGTCTCTACTTGTAAACAATTCACCTGACTCTATATCCAGGACTTTGTACCCTTTCTGACCATATGGGTAGCCCATAAAAACGCATGGCTTTGCTCTTGGGGAGAATTTGTTCCTATCCTTTTTCAAAGTAGACACAAAACACAAGCATCCAAAGGATCTAAGATGGTGATACTCAGGTTTCTTTTTGTGGAAAGTTTCAAAAGGTGTTTTATTTTTGAGGCTAGAAAGAGGAAATCTGTTTATCATATATGTGGCTGTGAGTACACACTCACCCCAAAATTTCATTGGTAGGTTGGCTTGGAAACAGAGAGCTCTAGCTGTTTCTAACAGATGTCTGTGCTTTCTCTCAACTACCCCATTCTGTTGTGGAGTGTCTCTGATACTGGTTTGATGTTCTATTCCATTTTGGGTATAATATTCTTTTGCATATCCTTCACATAGCTCAAGGGCATTATCTGTCCTTATGGTTTTAACTTTTGTATTGAATTGAGTATGAGCATATGAGACAATAGATTTCAGAATAGGAACAGCATTGGTTTTGGATTGCATTAGATGAGTCCAGGTGCACCTAGAATAGTCATCTACAATGGTCAAAAAATATTTATGTCCTGCATGAGTTGGGTTTTTGTAAGGTCCCCAGGTGTCCACATGTATGAGTTCAAAAGGCGAGGTGGTTTTGATGCTGCTACTAGGGAATGGTTTTCTGGTTTGTCTAGCCATGGGACAAATATAACATATGTGATCATGCTTTCCAGAACTATGAATATCATCACAAGGAACAAGATTAAATTTGTTGAAAGGAAGATGTCCCAACCTTAAATGCCATAACAATTCATCAGACTTAACATTCACATCATGAAAGGTGTAACTTGTTGGTTTTTGAGCAAAAAAGTTAGATACAACATGAGCTGAAGGATCTAAATTATTACAAGTTGACACTTATTTGTCATTTGGTAAATACGAAGCTAGGTTGTCTGTGATGGTAATCTTGTTACTTGTTCCTTCATTATCTTTCATCAAGGTTGGCTCTACATGATATAGTCCATTCTTGTGTTTACCAAGAAGCATAGGCTTGCTCTTGGAAGGTGCCTGAATGAAGCAAGAAGAAGGAGAGAATAAGATTTGACATCCTAGACTGGAGGACAGTTTGTTGATAGATATGAGATTGAAATGTAACTCTGGAACATGAAGAACATCGTGTAAAATTATATTTGGAGTTAATTTCACACTTCCTATGTGTTTTACCTTGGCTCTATATCCATTTGTTGTGGTTATAAAATTATCAGGTCCTACAGTCTCCTTATAACTTGTAAAAGAGGTTAAGTATGGGGTAATGTGGTCTGTTGCGCCACTATCCAATATCCATAAAGGTTACATAGTAGAAGACATGAAACATAAAGTTTTACCTGCTAGCATTGCACTGGAGGTGTTGTCTCCACCATTCAAGTTGCTACTGTTTAAGGTTTGCTTGTTGATCAGCTCCAATAGATGGTTGTATTGGTCCTGATTGATCATGGCCTTGCTGTGATTGTGTGAATTTCCAACATTTTTCCTCCCATCATTCGAATTGCAAACTGGGTCATCATTGTTGTTTGAGTCATTATAGCAATGTGCTGCCAATTTCTTTCCTTTCCCATTGTTATTGTTGTTGTATTTGTGATTCATAGGGTAACCATTCAACTTGTAACATCTCTCAGTTGAGTGTCCTGGGTATTTGCAATGCTCACAGTAATAATTGTTCTTCTTTACTGTATTACCTCTATAATTCACATAAGTGTTATGTCCCTTCTGTGCTTGAACATCATTGTAATTGATGTTGTTGTAACCTTGCTGGAATTTTCTGTTAAAAGCTGCCATGGCAGATGATTTAGCATCCGGTACCGATGTACTTGTAATCTCTCTTTGTCTTTCTTCTTCTAACAAGGCATGGTAAGCTTGGTTTACGGATGGGAGAGGTGTTTTCATGAGAATCTGGTGGTGTTGTATGGTTCGTTGAGGCCCATGAGAAAATGCATGAGGTGTTGGTCTTGGATGAGTTGGGTGAAGGCTTGGGATGACCCACAAGTGCAGACAGGAATATCTATGGACTCCATATATTCATCATGAAGGTATTTCAGTTTTGTGAAGTAGTTGGTAATGGACATGTTGCTCTGGGAAAAATTGGTTATCTCCTTGTGGATCTTATAGATCTTCGTGCCACTAACATGAGCATATCTCACCTTGAGTTCAGACCAAATTTCTGCTGCGGAATTACAGTAGAGTATGCTTGATGATATGTCTTTAGACATTGAGTGAATGAGCCAAGAGATTACCATATTGTCACATCTCTCCCAATGGCTTAAAATAGGGGATTTGCTATCTGGTTTGGGACATTTTCCATCTACCAAGCCCAGCTTGTTTTTGGCCTTCAAAGAGATTATACATGCTCTCTTCCATTGGTTGTAGTTGTTCCCATCCAAAGGTTCAGGAGATAGGGCATAGTTAGGGTGGTCAGCATGGTGAAGGAAAAGGGTGTGTGTTTGGTCTATTTTTGTGGACTCTTTTTCTGGGTTTTCGGCCATGGGAAAGAAACTTGAGCAGGAAAGATTATAAAGGAATGAGATTTATAGTGGTGAAAAATGGCAGAAAGAAAAGAGAAAACTTACTTGAATAAAGTTTCAAACTTTATAGATGATGATGTATGAAAGATGAGAAATTTGTATCTGTCAACAATGATGTCTGCTCTGATACCATGAAAATAATTGTGATAAAGAATGATAATTATGTTGAAGACGGCGCAGAGATGAAACGCTTTGTTGTATTCATGTGTGTATATTATTACAGCCTACAGAGAACAGAACTAAAATATATATATTGGGTAAAATAAGATAACCTATTTAGGAGAGAGGGAATGGACCGTAAAGCCCAAATAAAAGGGAGACCATATAACTGTACAAAGCAAAATGGGCTGTAAAGCTGTAAACAACTGTAGATTACTATCATATACTCCTTTAGACTCCGAGTAGTGTGAAAATAACAACGAGTTTAGAGAAAGAAAGTTGGGACCACATACATGCTTTTATTTTTGGGAGTTGGGACCACATGGTTTAGGAGATATTAAGAGATTAAATAAAAGTGAGTGACAATTACATGAATAAGTGGGGGCAATTTTGTAAATAAGTGAAAATTTATTTATCCATTATGAGCTTTAGGTCACTTAAGTCATGTTCTTTTGGACTTATTTTCAGTTAGTTTAATTCAATTAATTTCAGTTCAGTTTAGTTTCTCTATGCAATTTAGTTTATCTCATTTCAGTTTAATTAGTTCAGTTAATTTCAGTTCAGTTTATGTCAGTCCAAAAGAACGGGCCCTTATTGTAATATTTTCAAATAATGGAAACTAGTCAATTAAAAAGAAACAGAGGAAGTATAACATAAACATGTTATTAAATAAAATATTGTCATATTATTAGTTTCAACTAGTCTTATATGCACATGAAGCATGCGAAAATATGTAAAATATTAAACTAATTGTTAATTACACCTAATAAATCAGGGATTTCTAAATTTGTAATAAGTTCTTCCCACTAAATTAAGGATTTTATTTTTTAAAAAAAATTGAATTGAGAGAGAAATAACTAATTGTGTTTTTACTTTCATGTTGTAAATCTTCACATTTTGTTGTGTCTTTATTTTTTAAAATTAATTAGGTAGTTACATTTTTTTTTTCTAATTAGTTAGTATATTATAGAATGTATTTTTCAAATATCAACTTTTTTATAGTTTTTTTACTAATCGATCGATATTCAAAAATATTAATGATCAAAGATGTAATTGTCAAGTGCTAAAGTCAGTTAGAAGCAGGGCCAAAGCTAGCATATTGGAGACCCTGCGCATATTCTTGAAAAGGGGACCCTATATCTCTTTTTTTCACAAAAAAATGATTTTTATTAACTCAAAATATTGAAAATTGACAAAAAAAAGTGTAGTTATTAATAAATTGAAAATTAATGGATTTTGGAGAAATTTTTATGGAAATTGGAAGGTGAAGTATTAATGTTTGCATTGTCTTGAGAATTGGTGAATGAAGATGAAAGGACAAAATGAGGAAAATTGAGAAACATGAAGTGGAATGTAAAAAGTTGTGAATATAACCCTTTTTAAAAAGTAAAAAAAAAAAAAAAAACATTGAATTTGTAATCAATTTTTCCCACTAAATTAAGGATTTAAATTTTTTTTCAAAAATTGAGTTGAGAGGGAAATAATTAACTGTGTTTTTACTTTCGTGTTGTAAATTTTCACAATTTTCACTTTGTTGTGTCTTTTTTATTTTGAAAAATTAATTAGGTAGTTACATCTCTTTTTTTTCTTTTTTTTTTTTCTAATTAGGTAGTATATTATAGAATGTATTTTTCAAATATCAACTTTTTTATGGTTTTTTTACTAATCGATCGATATTCAAAAATATTAATGATCAAAGATGTAACTGTCAAGTGCTAAAGTCAGTTAGAAGCAGGGCCAAAGCTAGCATATTGGAGACCCTGCGCATATTCTTGAAAAGGGTCCCCTAAATCTCTTTTTTTTCACAAAAAAAATGATTTTTATTAACTCAAAATATTGAAAATTGACAAAAAAAAAGTGTAGTTATTAACACGGTTTTTTCACCAAATACCCCCGACAAATCAACAAATTCACAATACACCCTCAATGTTCCAGAAATGCACCATATACCCCTAAGTTTTAAAAAACGTTCACCAAATACCCTTTTTCTAACCGCCGTTAAGTCACCGTTAGATTTATTTACGATTTTGCCATTATTAACCCTACACCCTAATTCTAATCTAACACTAACCCTAATCTAACCCTTACCCTTAGCCAAAACCCTAACCCTAACCCAGCCCAACACCCCTCCACCCAAGCCCTTCCCCCTCCACCTCCGCATCCCCCTCCCCGGCAGCATCCATCCTCCTCCCCCTCCCCCTCTTCGTTCACCATCACATCAACTGCTCACGCAGGGTGGTCGGATTTTCGCACAAGGTGGGGGATTTTCGTGGGGGTGGGTTAGAATTTTGCGCAAGGTGGTCGGTTTTTCGCGCAAGGTTATCGGATTTTCGCGCAAGGTGGTGGATTTTCGCGAGGGTGGGTTAGATTCTCGTGCAGGGTGGTCGTTTTCGCGCAGGGTTGTCGGATTTCGAGCAGGGGGTGGGGGATTACGGCGGAAAACAAAGAGGGGGTGGAGGATTCCGGCGGAGAACGAAGAGGGGGTGGGGGAGTCCGGCGAAGAACAAAGAGGGGATGGGGGATTCTGGCGGAGAACGAAGAGGAGGTGGGGGAGTCCGGCGAAGAACGAAGAGGGGGTGGGGGATTCCGGCGGAGAACGAAGAGGGGGTGGGGGAGGCCGGCGGTGAACGAAGAGGGTGTAGAGGCGGTGAAAGAACCGGCGATGGAGGAGGGAGATGGGTAGGGGCTGGGTGGGGTGGAGGGGTGGTGGGCTGGATAGGTAAGGGTTTGGCGTAAAGGTAAGGGTAGGTTTAAGATTAGGGGTAAGGGAAATGGTTAGAATTAGAGATTAGGGGTTAATGGTGGCAATATTGTAAATAACGCTAACGGTGAGATAACGGCAGTTAAGAAAAAGGGTATTTGGTGAACGTTTTAGAAAACTTAGGGGTATATGGTGCATTTATGGAACATTGAGGGTATATTGTGAATTTGTTGATTTGTCGGGGGTATTTGGTGAAAAAACCGTTATTAATAAATTGAAAATTAATGGATTTTGGAGAAATTTTTATGGAAATTGGAAGGTGAAGTATTAATGTTTGCATTGTCTTGAGAATTGGTGAATGAAGATGAAAGGACGAAATGAGGAAAATTGAGAAACATGAAGTGGAATGTAAAAAGTTGTGAATATATATAACCCTTTTTAAAAAGTAAAAAAAATATTAGTATTTGCTAATAGATTTGAACCCTTGACCTTAGCAATGTTGGACCCTTTCATTTACTAGTTACTTACCACTAAACTAATCTACCTTTTATGTTAGCATATGATACAACTAATAATACATATGAAATAATTTTGAGGCCCTTATTTTTGGGGGCCTGTGAAGTTGCACGCGTCGCACCGGATGAGCTCCGCCTCTGGTTACAAGTAATTGCAAAATCTAGTTGAGTTAGGGGTAGTTGAAGATTAACGTGAAAAGGAAATCGTGTCTTAATTTTAAAAAATAAATAAAAAGAAATCACATTTTTTTTTTTACAAAAAATCAATTAGTTATGGGCTTTTTTTAATAGTATCATTAGGCCGGCCCA
This sequence comes from Beta vulgaris subsp. vulgaris, assembly GCF_026745355.1. NCBI lineage: Eukaryota > Viridiplantae > Streptophyta > Magnoliopsida > Caryophyllales > Amaranthaceae > Beta > Beta vulgaris. Next base: position 52,662,878 of record NC_079204.1, on the reverse strand, counting down.
CATGACAAATGCTAAAGAATCGCATCTTGTGAGCTGCTAACAAGCTGTTTCGAACATGATGATTTTTTTTTCTGTTTCTACGTTTGGATTAAACATCAACATTAATGTCTTAAAATATATTTAGGGCAGTAATAGCTTTTTACTACGTATGAAAAAAACTTTTGAGAAAATCTAAAGTAAATGTGGAGACAGATAATATATTATCTATAATTTAATATTTTTCTTTCATTTTTATTAAAAAATTCAACAAATGAGAGACCGAAAGTACAATAAGATATGTAATCAATATAATAATATATTATTTTAGGTTTATTATGAAAATGCCACTTGATATATTAGTGTATACAAATCTATGAAATTAATGGATCACTGCTTCCCAAAGAAGAACCCAAGGAAAAAGTTGAAATTCTACAATATAAAATTGGGAAATTCCCATTGATAACCCTTTTTTTTTTTACTTTTCTCACTAGTAAGTGGTAACTCTCAATTTTCTTAATTCCGTTGGTAGTCCTCATTTATTGCCCTAATATCAAAGGTGACATTCAACAAAAGAAAAATGTTAACTTATGCCTAGCTAATTAGTGGGACTTAATTAGTTTACGTGTCATAAAAATTATTCGGTTAATGTTTAGGGGGTAATTCTGTTTCTTAAGGGCCAAATTTGATGTCAGAATTGAAAAAAAGTATCCGAAATTCTTCATTTTGTGTGCTCTAAATTTCATTGAGAAAACCTTGACTTGTGTGCTATTAATTTTAACGAAAATGTTCAATATTTAACGGTAACTAACTTTTTTTGATTCATAATGTCACACTTGATATTTATATAGTAATTGAGGATTACGAATGGAATTAAAAAAAATTGAGGATTATTAGCGGGAAAAAACTAAAACAGACGACTATTAATGGGAATTTCCCTCTGGTTCCAATGATCAGCAAAGATCAATTACTCATCGGTAATTCCTTTTGTGAAATAACAAGTTATTGTTGAGAAATCAACTTGATATTAAACATAACTGAAAATTTAAATAAAGCAAAAAATTTGTTTATTGAGCATGGACAGGTACTACAAGACATAACATATTCTATAAAATTAATAACACAACATGATATTACACGCTTGGTTATGTTCAATGTACTTGGTTATCATCATGCTCAAAATGAAAAGGTTGGAGGATCCCAAATCCCAACTCCTTAAGATAATCTTCTTTTCGAAAAGATATTAGTTGCCCAACTTGCCTTACTTTAAAAATCTGCTCTTTGTTGTCTTAGTGTTTGTCCCAAAATTTGTTAGGTAGCTCCCACAATTTGTCGTATGAATAATCTTTCGGTGCAAATAAGTTGCGTATCAAGCATTAATTTACTTTGATTGTGGCTAATAATACAATTAGGCTGATCTTTAAAATTGTGTTCTTTTCAGCTTATATTTTGCTTATTTTTGTTTTATAATTTGGCTCAACAAAATCAGTGTTTCAATTCAATACTAAGAAAAACATTGAATTTAAAAACTAATTTATGACAAATGAAGTAATAATAGATAGCTAGACCTATAAGTTACTACTATACATATTCCTTAAATAACACTTAGTACTCTATATTTCATCCATTTTCAAATAGATGTAACACTTCTTTACTTCATGTGAGAGCTTTTTGAGAGAAATGTAACATTTATTTTGGAACAGAGGAAGTTTTTTTAATTAGGTAAGAAGAAATCATTTGTGCTGCACTCACACAGGGCCTCTATGTACCTAGAGGCCTGTTACAAGCCATACACCCAATCCCCATTCTCCCCCTTAAATTCCAAGCAAATGCGTGGGGGTAGGAATTAAACCTTCACTTTGATAGGGAAGATGAGAAAGTTCGCCCCATGGTCAGAACGTCCTGGCCGGACGTTCGCCATAAAGAATTTCAAAGGCTTTTGGGTTACGCGGCTGCGGTGGAGGAGGTTAGGTGATGGTGGTGGAGGTCACAGACAGTGGGAAGGTAGGTGGTGGTGGTGGTGGGGGTGGTGGGTGGTGTGGAAAAGAGGAGAGGGTGAAATGGCAATAGGTTGGTGGTGGTGGTGGTGGTGGTGGTGGGGTGGTGGAAAGCGGAGAGGGTGAAATGGCAGTAAGTTGGTGGTGGTGGGGGTAGTGGTGGTGTGGAAAAGGGGAAAAGGCAAAATGGTCTATAAAAATAAATTTGAGGCGATTTTAAGTTATATATTTCAGGATGATGTTTAACAATCCCCCTTTAAAATGCCTTTAAGATCTTTAATTATGTGTAAGTAAATTTTTTTTAAAATTGATATTTCGAAAATCTATGTCTAGACAAATCTAATAATATCTTAAACAGAAATATGTGAATCAAATTTTCTAGCCTATGTACCTAGTGCATAAGTTTACCTATTTGTTTTTAGCTTTACTCAACAAAATTGATAAAGATAACATAGTTAATTAATTCTCATAATTGATATCTAATTCCCATAGTGAGAATAATGTATTTAATTAACTATGTCATATTTATCAATTTTGTTATATAAAGCTAAACATAAATATTTAAACCTATACGCTATGTGCATATGCAAGAAAAATCCTATGTAAATTATGACAAAGCATATCATATATAAAGTGTAGGTTAAAAAAGGAAGGGAGAATGGTGTTGAGATTTTCTAGAGTTTCAAAATAACTCTACATGATGGACTTTGTTAAATACCAGTCGTTGATTAAGAAATCAAAGGCTTGTATTTTCTCTCCAAAAGATCTCCCTATTCCCCCAGAATATATGGTTAGGATTCAACTCTATTTTGTAGAGTTTTCATAAAACTCTAAAGAATATGAACCCGGGAAAATGACATCGAAAAGTTTGAGAATGATTCAATGATATTAGAACTTGGGTGGGATCTTAATGTTTTTTTTTTTTTTTTTTTTTGAGGGTGGGATCGTAATGTATTTCACATGATTATTGTTAAACTCAGAGAAATATTGGAGAAAACGGCTTAACCTTGTATTGATGATCACACAAGTATATATACGTATAATACAAGGAAACCTAAACTCCTAAAAGGATATATTCCTAAAAGATAGGATATTCCAAATATACAAGATACAGGCTAATATATACAAACCCGACTCATTAATACTCCCCCTCAAGTTGGAGCATGTAAATCACGAATGCCCAACTTGCGTAAGAGAAAACCAAACTGTTGACGGCCAAGGGCCTTCGTAAGAATATCCGCCAATTGATGAGTCGTCGAGACATAGGAGGTGGAGACATTACCCTTTAACAACTCATCCCGAACAAAATGACAGTCGACCTCAATATGTTTCGTACGATCATGGAACACCGGATTCTTGGCGATATGAAGAGCAGACTGACTGTCACAAAACAACTGCATAGGTTTAGAGTGATCGATGCCAAGAGAACACAGGAGAGCTTTCAACCACTTCAACTCACAAGTGGTGACAGCCATAGAACGGTACTCGGCCTCAGCGGAAGAGCGAGAGACGGTGGGTTGTTTCTTAGTCTTCCAAGAAACTGGAGAACGACCCAAGAAAACAAGATAGCCAGTCAAAGAGCGCCGAGTCAACGGGCAAGCGGCCCAATCACTGTCACAAAAAGCAGTCAATCGTAAATCTGGCATAGGGCGTAACAAAATGCCTTGACCCGGACTACCCTTAAGGTAACGCAAGACACGCAGGGCTGCATCCCAGTGAGAAACCTGGGGATCACTCAAGAATTGAGCCAAAACATGCACCGAGTAACTCAACTCCGGCCGAGTGACAGAGAGGTAAACCAACCGACCAACCAACCGACGATATTGATCTGGATACGCGAACGGCCCCCTGAAACAAGAGCGAGACGATGGTGCTGCTCCATCGGAGTATCAATCGGTTTGCATCCCAACATGCCAGCCTCAGTGAGGATATCCAACGAGTACTTGCGTTGAGAGAGAAAAATACCCTCCGGACTACGAGCAATCTCAACACCTAAAAATACTTAAGCACACCCAAATCCTTCATGAAGAAACACTGAGACAGATATGTCTTAAACCGAAGAATGGCGTCATGAGAAGACCCGGCAATAATCAAATCATCGACGTAGACAAGAACATGCAACGAAACACTGCCCTGGACATAGCTGAACAGAGAGTAATCAGCGTAGGAATTCTTAAAGCCAAAATTCCGCAGAGCAGTAGACAGTTTTGAGAACCATTGTCTGGGTGCCTGTTTCAAACCATATAAAGATTTCCGGAGCCTGCAAACCTTGCCAGGAGAAGGAGTACCATAACCAGGGGGAAAATGCATATAAACTTCTTCATCCAAATCACCATGAAGAAAGGCATTGTGAACATCCATCTGATGCAATTCCCAATTCAAAGAAACAGCAACAGCAAGAAAAAGGCGTACCGTACCCATCTTAGCAACGGAGCAAATGTCTCGTTATAATCAACACCTTCAACTTGACGATTGCCACGGACAACCAACCGGCCTTGAAACGCTCCACCGTGGACTGGTCGTATATTTGATTTTATAAACCCAGCCACTACCAATCGCCTTCTTACCAGGAGGAAGGTCGACAATGGTCCAAGTACCATTACGCTCAAGAGCATCAAGTTCAGCTTGCATCGCCTGACGCCAGGCCTCATGCTTAACCGCCTCTTTGAAAGAAGACGGCTCCTTTCCTTTGGTAATCGCCATCAAAAAACATCTGTGTCTCATAGAAAAATTATTATATTCAACATGACAAGCTATAGGAAAAGGTTTACCTGAAGAACAAGAAGGAGTGGGAGCAACAGATGATGGAGAGGGGTCTATATTTGCCGTAAGAACAGTATTGATAACATAATGACGATGCCACGAAGGAGGACGTTTCTCACGATCACTACGACGATCACCCGTTGATGAACTCCCCCTCAATTCAGATAACCCTGTAGTATTACCACCATCACCAACCGACGATGTATCACTAGGACCAAGACCGGGCTGTCCAAGGGGAGGTGAGGGACCCTCGGACAGCAGCACGGAGGAGCTGGGGCTGCGTCGCACACCCGTGCTGGGGACGCAGCAGTAGGGACCGCGGTAGGGCTGCAGTTCGGAGCTGCGGGCTGCGGGTCGGTCGCGGTTGCTGCTGGGACACGCAGCAACGAAGTGGGGCAGCAGGAGGCGCCGCGGTAGGACCGCGGTTTGGGGCTGGGTGCCGCGGGGAAGCCGCGGTTGCTGCTGGAAGCTGCCGTAAAGGGGAGAGGCAGCAGTAGAGTCCGCGACCTGGCTGCGGTTTGATGCGGGAGACCGCGGTGGGCGGCGGACCGCGGTGGGTGGCGTATCATCATCATTAGCATCCTCCCAAACCGGTGGAGAAGCAAAATAAGCTTCCCAAAGAGCTCGTTTCTCATCCGGAAGCGAGTTAAGATATGGGAATTTGTCTTCGAAAAATTGAACTCCCTACTTACAAAAAATTCATTCGTCTCCAAGTCAAATAAACGCCACCTTTTTTCCATTGGGATAACCAACAAAGATACACTTTCGAGAACGGGAATCAAATTTGTCCTTTACACGAGGACGATTTGCAGCATAACAGAGACATCCAAAGATACGGATATTAGCATACGATGGAGCTTGACCAAATAAACACTCATACGGAGTTTTGCCATTAAGAAGAGGTGTAGGGGTTTTATTAATCAAATAAACAGCAGAAAGAACACACTCACCCCAAAAATACTTAGGAAGCTTGGCTTGAAACCGTAGGCGCGAGCCACATTCAAAATATGACGATGTTTACGCTCCACCCTGCCATTTTGTTGTGCCGTGTCAACACACGACGTCTGATGTAAAATACCCTTAGCAGCAAAAAATGAGCCCAAACCGAGAAACTCTTGTCCATTATCACTGCGCACCACTTTAACTGTGCGGTGAAATTGCGTCTCAACCATAGCACAAAACTCACGAATCAATGGAGCAGTGTCATATTTACCAACCATCAAGAAAACCCAGGTAGCACGAGAAAAATCATCAACAATGGTTAAAAAATAACGTGCATCACAACTAGACGCAATTTTATTCGGACCCCAAATATCACAATGTATTAAGTCAAAAATATCAGATGCTTTATTGGAACTTAATGGAAAAGAGTTTCGGGGTTGCTTCCCCATAAAACAAATGTCACAATCAAACAAACAACTTGAACCAGAAGTACTATGATGACTACTAGTAACACCCGGAAGAGAACAAACAACTTGCATTGACGGATGCCCGAGCCGCCGATGCCACAACAAACTAGCATCTGAAACAACTACTCTATGCGCCTGCAGATTCCGAGCACGAACAGGACGAAAAATATAGACCCCATCACACTGCTCCCCGCTCCAATCAGGTTCCTCAAATTGCGGTCCTGAATAATGCATAGCTTGTCAGTGAACATAATAAAATAAGATTGTTTTTCTAATAATTGAGACACAGACAATAAATTGCATTGAAGAGCAGGGACATAAAGAACATTATCAAGGGTTAAACCATCAGACAAAATAACCCGGCCTTCTTTAGTGGCAGTCGTGCTTTTGCCGTTAGGCAAACCAACAGGCGAAGAAATATCAGACAAACAAGTAAATAAATCAATGTTACCAGACATGTGATTCGAAGCGCCAGTGTCAATGAGCCACTCAATAGAGTTAAACGTACCAAGTTTAGTGTTATCCGAAGCAGAACCAGACTTGGAACCCTTTAAGGCAGCCAGTAGCTCCTTCCATTGAGTATCAGAAAGCGTAGGAACACTCCCACGATCAGAATCAGAAACTTGCTCATTGGCGCCACGAGCAGTACTACCAACGGAACCAGCAAAATCACCCCTGCCTTTACCAGTCGACCGGCCGCCACGACCGCCTCGACCACCACGGCCACTACGGCCACCACGACCCCCATCAGGAAAACCATGAAGCGAATAACAATGGTCTTTATCATGACCAACCCGTTTACAGTGACTACATTCCAGGCGATCCGAAGACCGACCAGAAGCAGAACCAGTAGCACTGAAACCAACAGAAGTAGCAGAAGTGGCCTCCTGAGCCGCAGACACAGACTGCTTACGCTCATCAGCAATAATTTTAGCATAAGCAGCATTCATAGTAGGCAAAGGATCACTCATCAACAACGTAGACACAACGGACCCAAACTTCTGGGAATCCAAACCAATACAAAACTGATGCAACATCGCAGTTTCATGCATTCTAGCATATTCAGCAGCAGCGGAGCAAGTACAAGCAGGCAATTTCAAGTAACTAGACAACAGATTTTGCAGTTTATTTAATTCACCATAATAAATTGCAACAGAACGACCGCGTTGTTTACAATCAGCAATAGCATTCTTAATCTCAAGAATGCGGGGACCGTTACCAAGAGAATAACGATCCCGCAAGTCATCCCACAATATTTTTGCATCATCAGGAATAATGATAGTGGAACGAATACTAGAATCAATTGTATTAAAAATCCAAGCAACAAGAGTAGAATTAACAATACCCCACTGACGATAATCCGGAGATGTGGCAGCAGGCTTAGAGATAGTACCGTCCACGAAGCCGAGCTTGCTCTTGGAGCGCAGGTTATTGCGAATGGATCGGGACCACTCTTCATAATTGTCCACGGTAAGCAAGACGGGGCAAATAACTAACTGGGAACCCTCACTAGGATGAAGATAATAATCTGTGAAAGGCTCATACTTGGAGGGAGTAGCGTCCCCCTTGGATGGAGTTGCGTCACCCATCACACCTCAAAGAAAATATGGCAGAGAAAAAAAAACAACAAGCGAAAGAAGGCTAGGGCACACCAACTCACGCTCCACAACACCAACGAGACGGCAAACAAACAAAGACCAGGGGCACGGAGTAGCAGCACGACACCGGAACCACTGTGGAACGACAAGGATCGCCGGCCAAAAACAAAACCAAACCCGACGCAAGATTGCGTGGAAACAAAACCAAACCCGACGCAAGATTGCGTGTAAACAAAACCGGAAAGAAAGAAAAAAAAAAAAAATAAATAAATTTGTGAAGCTGTAATCTCGTTTGTGCGGAAGAAACAAAGAGAAACGAAATTCAAGAACAGGATCGAAAATAATCTCTAGGTTAGAGAGGCTCTGATACCATGTTAAACTCAGAGAAATATTGGAGAAAACGGCTTAACCTTGTATTGATGATCACACAAGTATATATACGTATAATACAAGGAAACCTAAACTCCTAAAAGGATATATTCCTAAAAGATAGGATATTCCAAATATACAAGATACAGGCTAATATATACAAACCCGACTCATTAATAATTATTATTGACCATGACAATTACATGGCCTTTTTCACAGCGACCATCCGAAATCATTATGTTCATTCAAAACCAAATCTTTTGTGGATCTGGAAAGAAAAGGTTCAAAATTAGCCAATCGTGATACATGATTTGGGAATTCTTTACATTATAAGAGATGCTTATTAAGTCACCAAATATTAGGGTACCAAACTTTCTGGTTCAGCTTAATTAGAGTGCAAGTTCATCAATCTCGTGCTTCAGCTGTTGAAGATCGAAGAGAATCCGTTGCCTTTAAAGGAAACCCATTTATGAGCATCGAGTAACATGGGAACAAAACTTTTGGTGTATACTATATCTAGTTTTGATGGATGAGATTCGATCTCACGCCTAAGTACTAGTTATTAAATTAGTTATCATCAATAGACATTTAACTCATTGTAATTATTGTGGATTATATTTTATTTTTGTCTATGCTTTTAGAAATGAGTTATGGAATAAAAGAGCAAAATTCATACTAACTTATTCAGATATTAACATCTGCCTCGCTTTATATAGATACAAAAAAAACACCTTTTGAAGTATAGCTAGTTATTAGGCTCTCCGGGTAAGAAAAAATTTCATTTATTAATATAATACTTTATGATAATAACAATAAATATAATTTAGCCTAGTGGTTAAGACTTTAGAATATGTACTTGAGGTATCGGGATCAAACCCTATACTACGCAATTTCTAAATTTTTTTTATTGTACATAGATTACATGAACTAAAACTCCCTATGGATAGTACTGTAGTGGTCAACACTGCTCTTCAAATTGTATCATGCATACATAATTAATTTTAATGAACATGCAAATTTATTTATTTTTAAGGATGCAATAAGGGATATGTTTAATAATATTAACTAATTACAACACATATTTGTAATTTTGTGGAAACATGGATCACTAAGAGATGTTAGATGAGATGGTGATTCTTTGAAAACCCTTACATAAGGTCAGAGGTTTGAGCCCAGCCTTTAGCATATCTATACTAATATATTAAAAGGCGTGTCTAAACCAGAAACGGTGCCACGTGGCGCTCTCCCTAAAGGAGTTTTACTCCATGTAATCCATAACAATAAAAAAAATTAGAAATTGCATAGTGTAAGGTTTGATCCCGGGACCTCAAGAGCATACACTAAAGTCTTAACCACTAGACCAAATAATATTTAGTGTTATCATCTTAAATTATAATTTTAATAAATGAAAATTTTCCTTGCCCGGGGTGTAGTCCGGGCCTAATAACTAGTTTATTTTTTAAATGATGACCACTTGACTTTGTTGGTTAACAGACACGTGGCAAAATTCTGGTGGCAGGAGGAGGGTGCCACGCGTGGCGCATCGACGTTGTTACGCACGCCATTTAATATATTTGTGTAGATAAAATAAAGGATTTTTTTTTTATTTTTACCATCTAATAAATAGCCGTTTTTACGTTTTACCACTTTTTTTTTCCAATCTTACCACCTTAAATTTTCCAAGTCGTTAAAAATTACCACCTTGACTCAGCTCCGACAAAGAATCCGACGAGGAGGGCCCAACTAACTGTTTTATGTTCAATTCCCCTATCTTTTCCTGTTTACCCTCGATTTTTCATTTCCTCTTTATTAGAACCCCAATTGTGTATTTTGAATGCCTCTAAAAACCCAAATTTCTTTAATGGAAGCCTAAATCAAGTTGGAGCTTATCTTTTATTGACAAATTCGGCCTCAATCAAAGGAGAAATTGGAAATTCCGCTAAAATTAAAGGTATGATTTCTCAGCCCAATAGAATAGGTTAGGGTTCTTCTTTAATTTTGGGAATTTCTTGTTCTTAGAATTTAATCATTTATTGGCTACATTGGCCCTAAATTAGGGCATCTATGGTGTTCTTTAGCATAATGCTCGTTTTGGTTCTCATGCATTAATCTTCATCATTATAATAGGCACATAATGTGTTAGTCTTCTTCCCAAAACCACCAAAAGAGCAACTGCGGAATTCCTCTTGCTGCAAAAGTCGTAATAAAGGAGGAGAAAGGGGAGCTTGGCATTTTGGATTTTTGGGTGAAGAGGAGGAGATGAGTGTAAAAAAATGTCTGTAAAAATCAATAGGAGTTGATGATTCTAACAGAGAGGTTGGTGGAGGGAATTGAAGATAAGAATGTGAATAGTTTAAGGGGAAGAGAGAGTAAAAAAAAGGGGGAATTTTTTATTAATCCCAAATGTGGTCCCTTCCTCGCTGGATTTTTGGCCGGAGCACGAGTTAGGTGGTAGTTTCTAGTGAGTTGGAAAGTTTAAAGTAGTAAAATTGAAAAAAAAAAACAAAAGGTGGCAAAGCGTAAAACAACCTACTTATCAGGTGGTAAAAATCAAAAAGAAAATCTTAAATAAAATGGCTTGAATTCATAAAAAAATTGCATTCATCTCATATGAAATTAATTTGATATTCAAGGAGTTGAAACTAACCTACTTTCTCTAAGCATTATAGATAAACAATTCTAAATTAACACTATAACGGAAGAATTAACGAGTGCATTCTCTTTACATTATTTTTTTTGATCGAACCTATATTTCCTGAACTTGTTGGAATTTATATGAATTTATTTAAACTTAACAAAACTTATTCATGTTTATTTTGTAAGGTGTTATAGTACTTATTGGAGCTAATATGAACTTCTTGAAACTTATCTAAACTTATTAAATCTAAAACTTGTTTTTTTTTAGAAGAACTTGTTTGAACTTAATTAAATTCGTTATAACTTTACTAATTATTTTAGCCTAGTCTTTAGTGCGAGATTCTTTATATAGATGACGATACTAATAAAAAAACGAGCATATATAAGTTATAAGACACATGCATGTTTCTCTTTTTTTTTTTCACATAAGATTTTGTGCTATTAATAGATAACAATTCTCAAGTCATTCGACTCTAATTGTAAATCGTGTGTTACAAAATTTTCATACTTGTATAGAAGGAGCGAATGAGATTACAAACAAGTTTGAGTATAATCTAAAAATTGTAATATATGGATAAACTTATAATTAACTTTCAACATTGTTTCTAATACCGTTTGGCCGTTTATGAGTTAATAACACTCTTCTTTACTCTAATTATCAAATCAATAGTACTACTAAATTCCTGTCAAAAAAAAAAATAGTACTACTAAATTACCCCAAGTTAGCACATTATGTGGTTTTAGTTTTCTTATTTTACTCGACATCTCTCATCTAAAACTAATCATGTCTAAGGATACACTTCCATGACTTTATTCATTTTTTAATATGTGAATCGGAAGAACGTTACATATTATAGTGAGTGCTTATATTATTACATATTTACATGAAACAAAACATTATATTACATCATTATAGACCAGAATATGTGCTACACTTTAATCGTTTCACAATAGGTATATCATGGGTTTGAGGTTGTTATGGTTAGTTGGCTAAAGTCTTGATGAAAATATGGTGTGTTACCAAGGCTAGAGGCTAACCAAGCTGACACTAGTAGTGATTAGTCACATAATAAAACTATCAATATACATTAATTATCAGTGGTGGAACATCATGGAGACTGGTGGGAGTCGTGATTCCGGCCAACTTTTGAATTTTCCTAAAAGTTAGACTGAAAATGTAAATTTTTTAAAAATAAAATAGCTTAATTTTTCTATTCGACCCTTCTAAAAATACAAATTATATTTTTAGTTCCCTTTAAAATATTTTTCTGGTTCCGTCCCTCTTAATTATGACAAAAATTGGGAGTCATTATTATAGGAAAACAAATTACTTGTGTATGTGTTGTGGCCGTTAGGTCTTGTAGATACTAAAGCACGGTGGTAAACTGGTAATGTGGTTTTGTGCGTGGGAAGGCATCGAGAGACTGGGAATGAACAACCTAGGATGTGAAGTACCTCTTTTTCTTCCTTTATTACCTCTTACAGATAGAAATCATAACTTAATTTGGTACAATACTTCTTCGAAAATCCTATATTTTCTTGATGAAAAGATTATATTAACATGCATTCATGTGAAAGGTCTTAAATACAAGAGTCGAGACTAACTAACCACCTTTATAAAAAGAGCGCCAAACAAAACCATCAAATATACGCGTTACTGGCGCCCTATGGTCTGTAAGAATAATTTGGAGACATACTTATCTTCTGCAAAGGAATGGGCTATGTGGAAAGCTATTATTTGCATCGTGAATTTGTGATTACTTAGCTTACAATATCCCCAAACGTTAAAATTAATGCTTCAACTTGCGAATGATTTTCTTCACTTCTAACTTTCTCACTTGCCCATATAAAATTTTAATTATATCAATATTTTTAATTATTAATTTATAAGATTGTGAAATATTGATCTTTTAAGTATACAATTTGAGACAAATCGAATGATATTTTACACAATAATTTTTGCTTTTGTTTAGTGAAAACAAGGGTGAAAATGGATAAACTAAAAAAATAGAAGAATTAGAACTTTTGATCAATAAAAATAGTTTTAGTTTTATAAAAATCGGGTTGGATAAATAAGGCCTAAGAATGTCAGGTATTTAATTGATAATAAAATTTGAAGCTTGTCTTGTATCTAACATGTTACACTATAATTTATTATGTTGTGTATCATGCATAATGACATATACTTGAATAAGAATGATGTAATTAAACTATGCAAATTACGACATGAATTTTAAGTCATTTATTTTATGTCATTTAAGTTCTTTTTACAAAAAAATGTAGTTTGTGGGTTGTTACATGCACCATAAATTATGGTGTTAATAGTTATATCCAAGAATTATTTAAATCAGTTTGCTCATATTCATTAAACATATATATACTCCCTCCTGTTTCATTTTAATCTACACACTTTGACATTTTACACTATTTACAAATTTCACTTTGACCATCATTTGTGATTTATACGCGGATGAAAATATAGTCATATGGAATTAATCTTGTTAGATTCATCATAACATGTATTTTATTAATATGTTACTTTTTATAATTTTTGCAAATACAAAACTAAATATATATGTCCTCAAAGTTTTGCATTGACATACGTGAAAAGTGTAAGTGTATAGATTAAAATGAAACGGATGGAGTAATTAGTAACAACATTTATCTAAACTATCGGGATTTGTTGATAATTGCTAAAAACGTATCTACATTTTTACTTTTTAATTAAGGTTGGCCGTCTTAAAGCCCCCACAAATTTAATTCAACCCATTTTATACACAACTAGACCTTTGGGAGCAAGAGGAAAAGGTAAGAGGAATTTCTAGTCTCTATTCCAAACTCTCAAAGTGCTTTTAGAGGGGTTTAATTTTTCATGATTATTGTGAGATACAAACTTTTACGAGACCAAACAACTTTTGATATGTACTTCATCCGATTTTTTTTATTATTATTATTTCAATATGAAGTATGAGTTTACACAGTTGTCAATACCAAAATTTAATTATTAATATAATTAATTATCTTTTTGTTTAAATTATAAGAATTTGATATTTAGAAAATATATATCGACACGAATTCAACAAAATCTCACGTGATAATATATTACCTTAATAAACATTATAAGAGATGGTGAAAAAGGTATTATATGGATAATATAAAAATTTAAATGTTGCAATAAAAAAAAACGAAGAAAGTATTTAATTTTTTTCTTAACTAATTAAAACCCATTCTCAAGTCTCAACATTAGTAAGAACAAATAAGTACACCACTACCTAAATAAGTAAATTTTGTCTTGCTCCTTTTTTCTTTATGCACGTACATAAGACTTTTTTGCTAGAGAAAAAGTAATCATGTTGGTAATTTCTTAAAGCATAAGTTTACAACTTGCATTGTAGGTTTAACATTTTGACTTCCAAAGAAGTTTCTTTAGTCGGTCAACGGAAATGGCTTTTTTTTCCCTCCCCATATAGAGGGTCAACGGCAATGTGACGGCTTGGGAACGATAGTGGCATTAAAAAAACGTGAGTTGATATGGTTGCTTCAGCAAATCTTTCGAAAGTGACATTAAGGGTTTACTAAGTCATAGTGTAATTCATAAGTAGTACTACTACATGATAGTTTTTATTATCAAGGTTGTTGCTCTTAGCTTGACTTCCAATACTAATTGTTAGAATTGAACCAAACTTATCAAGCATGTTTACCCTAAATTTGACTTTTCTTCGAAAAATGATTCTTAAAGAATAAGATATAAGTAAGATAAGAAGAAAAGAGCACACGACAGAATATGCTAATGAACAAATCATATTTAAATCACTTATAAATTGTTGTTTTAAATAATTTTATTAATTAATGTGAGCTTATTTTAACGTATATAATAAAATTATGATAAAACCACATCATTTTATTCTCTAAAAGGATCACTTTGTAATTTAAAAGGGTCACTTTATAAGTTAAATATAATAACTCTTTTTTAGATAATGCGTCACCTTGAATTTTAAAGGGGTCATAATACTATAAGTGATCTATTTAGAACAACAAGTTACCATCGTCTTATCATAATCATGGTCACTACCACCTTATGTATTATCGACTTTGAAAATAACCACTTTATACTTTTTTTTTTTGTATTTTACCACGCACCTTAATTTTACTAACTTCTTAAATTTCACCACCATTTTCCATTTTCCGTTTCAAAGTTTGTTTTCCCCCTTTTCTTCCTCTTTGTCTCTCCTCGATAAGTCCATGTGATCTTTGAAATTTCATCATAAATTGAATATCAAAGTCGATATATGAATTTTTCCTCTCCTAATTGTAAATGTAGTTGCATGAATTTGGACGATTGAAAGAGATTTGAGATAATTATGCTGCAAGGTTTGAGGAGGAGTAATGGAAGAATCATACAGTTACAGCAGGGTGGCTTGAGGGAAGTCAATATGTTGGGCCAGGATGGAAAAATAGACAGAAAACGTTAAGTGTGTGGTGGGGAAATTTTGGGAGTTAGTAAAGTTAAGGTTGCAAAAATAAATGTTGGGTTCGACCCGAATTTTGAGCAGGTTTGGGCAGAATTTTTTGGCACGCGGTCAAGCCCGACCCAATTTTTTTGGCTTTGGAACGGGATTTAGGCAAGTCAAAAATGACTTTTTAATTTATTTGGCCCGAAAAACCCACATTTTTTTTCCTGATATAGCGGGCTTTAGGCACAAAATTTTGGCCCGAATTATGGCTCGGCCCGACCAATGTGAAATTTTTTTAAGGATTGGCCCGACCCATGATCACCACTTGTAAATTTGTACTAAAAATCCAATATCATTATCTATGGTAATGCTACTTCATCCCAAGATATTCATTTTCTTCCTAAAATCTCATTACTATCTATTACCAATTGGGAATGTGGTATTGGGTGGTAATGTAAATTTGTAAAGGAAAACCTATCTTTTGTGATAAAGTTATTCCCATGGTCATTGACATGAAAACTTCTTTATAAATTTACACTAAATATCATTATTACCATTACCACTATTTATGACCACTAACCAAAGGGTAACAGCTATTTAAGGAGAAATAATTGCTTGAAAAAGATACAACTTTCAATCATCACATTTGAATATTTTACTTAGAAAGTTTTCTATTATTTTCTTCTTCTCCTACAATACATATTATTGTAATATCCTTAGAGTTTGGGTGAGTAAAAAGTTTCAGAATATCCTTGCAATCAAGTGAGAGAAAGAGAAGACTTCGAGTGAAGTAAAGTGAGTGTCATCAGTTTAGAGGAAACTGAGTGATTAGCACGAAACAAGTTCCTTGTGGAACATACAAAGGTTCAGAAATAGGTTCTAATATAAAGAGAGTCTTTTGGCCTATTCTAATAAGAGAAGTGTTGAGTCAAAATCCCTTAGGGTCAAGGTTTTTCTTCCTGTTGAGCCTTGGAAGTTTTTCTTGTAGGTTAACCTTTGTGTGTTGTCTCTCTTTATTTTGAATCTTTAATTCATCATTTTAATTCAAACTTTTCTCCTCAAATACAATTCATCCCCCTCTTGTAGTTGGTCTAGTGTTCATACTAAAATAATATTGGAATATAATTATATATTATTACGATCAAGTCACTGAATTATGATATTCTTATATATATATTACCAAGTATCAAGAAAGGTTTGGCCTAGTGGTAAAGGTTTGATCTTAAGACAGTGGAATCAAACCCAACTAGGGTTTTTTTGGAGGTGAGGTTTCCTTTACCATCTCCCTCCTTCCATGTCCGGTCCTGATCTTTTTGGGGCCCTAGGCAAAACAGTAGATTGGGCCCCTTTAAAAAATACAATTTACAATAAAACAAAAATAAAAACATTTTATAGTAGTTCGAGGAAATAAACCCATTGTTTAAGCGAATACAAATTTGCTAATAGATTTACCGAAAAAAAAATTGTTCAAGCAACTCACATAATCATCTAATACATGATAATGAAATATCATAAAAACGGCATTTTTCATTTGGTTGATCTAAATTTTTATGAATTACGTTTCTAACAACAAATTTGTCAATAACACCTTGATGTGATTCAATTAACTTTTCAGCAAAAAAATTTTTTCCTTCTTTCACTCCCAGATAAATGTTTTTTAGGCAGCATTATAATTTACATATAAAATAAATCAAACCAGAAATTCAGAATCAGAATTCTCAAATCATAATATAGAGAATAGAGATGGAATAACAACACCGTGAACAAGTGAATTGCTAAGAGAATCCGACAGCGGCAGGCGGCAGGCACGGCAACGCGAATTGCAGCAGCATGACAGCAGGAATTGCGATGGGCTCCGGCAGGCGCACCAGCGACCACCGACGGCAGGAGGCAGGGTAATCCGACGATAAGTTACCCCAACAAAGCACTCGAAACTCAAGTAAATCAGAATCCAAAAATTTCCAAAAACCTTACTCAAATTCTTAATTTATAATTTCTAAATAATTTCACTTGATTGAGACTAAATCTAATGGAGTTAACTACCCAATAAGGACCTAAACTATGAGAATTTTTTCTAACAAGGACCTCAACAATTTTTTTGATCTACTAAGGACCTCAAATTAACCATGGTTACATTTTCCATCCAATAGGTTACATTTTCCATCCAATTTTATTAACTTTGTTTATTTTTTGTTTATAAAATTGAAAAGGCCCCACCAACTCAATTATTATTTATCGCTCTCCATCTTCCTCCTAATTTGACGTTAACTCTTTTTTCATAAAACTATGAGTATTTTTGTCAAATTGGTACTTTAAGATACATTCTTTGATCATATGATCATTTTTAAAAAAATCACCACATGTGTTTATTTTTAAAGATTTCCTTCAATCATATGAGTATATCTAAAAATTTCGACTATATATAAGATATTGTAGAAATTTATTAAAAACACATATGCCGTAGTAATTTCTTTAAATACTCGTATGGTAAGTTCTTAACATATGTTGGCGTCCACCTTCCAACGACGTTGTCAAACTCAATTTTGATGGATAAAACACTTCTTCTTCCACGTCGGCTGGTTTTTGCCCTTTATCCTGCTTTTGGGAATAGTTCTGGCGTGAATTCATTAACTACTGACCCGATACTTTTTATTAGTGTCCGAGAGAGAAAAGAGAAAAAAGGTAAAGAATTGAGAGAGATATAATCATCGATTCTTTAGAGTTCTTTTGAGACAATTACTCTAAGAATATATAAGAGGTAAATAGAGGTGAATATATAACATTAGCTAAAGGGCTTATATGGTCAATGAAGATTTATTAAATACTTATAAGTAGTCCAAATTTTAAGAAATACTCATATGATTAAAGAAAATCTTTGAAAATACACACATGTGATAATTTTTTAAAATATGTTCATGTGATCAAATAATGTATCTTAAAGTGCCAATTTGATAAAAAAAAACTCATAGTTTTATGGGGAAAAAAAAGTTAAAGTCAAATTAAGAGGAATATAGAAAGAGATAAAGAATAATTGAGTTGGTGGGGTCATTTCAATTTTTTAAAACAAAAAGAAAACAAAGTTAATAATATTGGATGGAAAATGTAACCATAGTAGATATGAGGTCCTTAGTAGATCAAAAAAATTGTTGAGGTCCTTGTTGGAAAAAACTCTCATACTTTAGGTCCTTACTAGGTAGTTAACTCAAATCTAATGAGTATTGCATTATACAAATTCAATTCTTCCCTATTTAAATTGTAGAATGCCATATTTACGGAAAATTTAACTAGTTTTTTTGGGAAATATGGAAAATTTCAAAGAGTTTAATGGAGGTTTGAGAAATTTTTGGAAATTAATAGAGATTTTAATGTGGATCTTGGAAAGAGAGAGAGAGAGAAGGAGTGATGAATGAAGATTTGAAGAACTGAAGAAGAGGAGTAGAAGATGAGGAGTCGAAGATTTTGGGAATTGAGATTTTCTTTCTCAGTTTATTGAAGTACTTTACGCGTGTGAGCCTTGTGCAGACCTGTTTTTATTTAGGTTTTTTTTTTAGTTCTATTTTAAAGCTAGATGATTTGGCCCCTTTTAACCTTGGGCCCTTGGCCTTTGCCCCTCCAAACACCCCTCAGGGCGTTGGCCCGCCTCCTTCCCAAGGAGTTTGACATGTACACCCGACTTGTTAAAACTGAGCAAGGTGTCAGTTCAATAGGGTCCTTGATCTTACCTACCTAAGAGAAGATACAAATATTACCAAGTAGTGCGTAGTAAAGTTTGTATCTTACAACCTTGAGGTTGTGGTATTAAACTCCATTAGAGGCACTTTGGGATGGAATTCCCTTGCCATCCCATCAGTCCCAAAAAGTTTTTTTATGGGAAGAAAATAAATCATTAATAGTAAGTCAAACAACACATACAATGATACTTAAGAACTGAAAAATTATAAGCATACTCGAGCACAACTCCAACTCGATGACTTCAAGCTTGACACGAGAAGTGTACTTCAATGTCTTTGAATCTTTCCAAGTAGCACAATCTGATTATGTGATATAATTGTTTCCTGCGACGAATCGCTAAAAAATCTAAACCCTCATGGATTTAGATCATCTTTCAAATTACCGACACCATGAAAATAAGAAAGCTCGTACAAAAATGAGAAGCAACACCAAGGAGTAGAAAAACTCTCACACATGGAGGGAATTAAACAAAAGAAAGCAATAAATAAGATAATAACACTAAATCTTAAGGAAAATGATCGGATCAAATTTATGAAGAAATTAGACTATTTTTGGTCAAGAAAGCCAAGAAAATAAAATCCTAGAAAGAGATTTGAAGAGGGACAAAGGAGAAGAAACCTATTGGGTATATCTATATTAATTGCATAATTTGTTAGTTCAGTTCCAAAAAATCTTATCTGTATAATTAAGTCGAATTAACCTATGTATTCCATCCAAAAATTCTTGATGATAGCCCTTCAAATTAATTAAAGGCTTTCGCCATAGGCAAGCAATCGCTGATATCTGCCATTTTCATATCTAATCAATTGTTTAAAATAATAATTTAAATAGGTCAAAAGCTAATTAATAAGCTGGTTAAATGAGGTATTTAAGCTAATATACCGTATACATAGCCAATACGGCTGGGTGTTTGGTAGTACGTGCGCTATTATTTGTTGTAGCAATCAACTAGCAACATATTAGCATAATACACATTTGTCAAGATATGCATATCTTGTTAAGAGGTTTTAAATATTGGTGGCAGTTTTTGTCGCTTAACTCTTTTGATAATGGCCATATTTAAAAATAAGAATATGATTATGCAGTAGAAGAAGAAGTTGCATTTGTTGCACAAGATGAAAGCAAAGTGCAAACCCACTCCAACAAACAAAGAACTGTGCCCTTAGCATACCTTGTCGGGTCACTAAACTTAGTAGGTGTCCTTTAGCAAAATACTATATAACTCTTTCAAGGGTATCAAATCTTTCAAGGATATCTCCTACTAATACTCTACTTGTTATCACGTGTTTTCTATTATTTTTCATTCAATCTAATTAGTAGAAGTTGGGTAACACGATTGTTTATCTAGTGATAGAAGGGATATTGTCATATTGATAACACAATTTTCATATACTAGTATTTATTACTTTGGACTCATTACCTAAAAAAATAATAATTTTTTTTTTTTTTTGGACACCGGAAAAACATACAGAAGCATAAACAAACAAACAAATCTAAAATGCCGTAAACGGAATTTGGCCTTTCCGTATATGAGTAGCCAGATCATGAGCCTGCTGAACTAGTAGACGAGAAACCTTTGTAATCCTACACCATTGAAACTGTTGTCCAATGGATCGAATGTCGTCCAGGGTCCAAGCAATTGAAATTGGTTGGGTGCCTTGATGCCGTAAACCCTGGACCAGCAGTTCACAGTCCGTATATACCATGATGTGACGAAGACCATGTCCTTGAGCCCAAATCAAAGCTTCCAAACAAGCTTTGGCTTCAGCAGATAGAGCCGAAGGAGCGATAATGCAACTGCCTTGACCTTCCCTAGTGTGGCTTGAAATATGGTCAACTACCCATGCAATACCTGCCGAAGTAGAAGTTGGGGTCCAAGAACCATACACTTGTATATATGCTTGTGGATTGCCGCAGAAAGATGCTCCAAAATGTGCGAAAAGGAACCTTGGAGGTCCTGAATCAACAGACCGAGCATGGACTTTGGATCGCGGTTGAGCCAAAAACGTGAAGTGCTACTGAATACCTTGGTTTACTAGAGAGTGAATACATGCCAAGTCCTGAATTACTCCGTTGAAAAATACTTATTCCTACCCTGCCAAATGCCCCATAAGGTGGCCACAAATATCGGCAGACGAGCACCATGATAGCCATCATGTTGGTAGAAATAATGGACCCAGGCAATAAGCCAGTCTTGGAAAGCAACATCAGGATTTGAATTTGAATGAATACCCAGTTGGCCTGATTGCCATAAAATGGTAGCCAAGTGACAACTCCTGAAAATGTGTTGGGATGTTTCAGGTGCCATGTTACACTGTGGACAAGTATCAGATATTGCAAGACCCCGCGAGGAGAGATTGGCGGATGTCGCTATCCCATTGTGGCAAAGTTTCCAAAGGAAAATCTTCCATTTAGGCATGATGCGCAGTCCCCATGAAATTCGAAAAAAGTTCAAATTTAGAGGGACGTTCATGCTACAGATATATGTATTTCGAGAGAGGAAAAAGTACCCAGATTTAGTGGTATATTGGCCAGATGTTGTGAAAGGCCAAAGAAGACTGTTAGAAGGAGAATTGAACCGTGGAATCTCTAATCCACGAATAGTGCGAACTGTAGAGGACTGAAAAAGCTCACAGAGACGAGGCACATTCCAACCTTGGTGTTGAGGCAACAAAAGTGATGCCACTGTCGTCAAAGCAACAGTCCTAAGAGGAACATCTTCCCGAAATAGGGGAATCGCCCCATTGACCCATCGCTCCTTTCCCGCAAGTAGACCTGAATTAGAACCAATTTTCCAAACATAATTTGTTAAGAGAACCTTCTCAGCTTGATGCAGCCCTCGAGCACCCCAAGAGCATTGTCCTCGTAAAGGCCGAAGCTTAGTTAGTGTAATTGCATTAGCCCGTGGAATCGAACAAAAAATTTTGCTTATAAGAAGATTGGGATTCCGATGCAGACGCCAAACTTTCTTAATCAATAGAGAGCGATTGTGCAAAGTAATACTACGCAACCCTAGGCCACCAGCACCCTTGGGCAAATGTAATATGTCCTTGCTTCGCCAAGCAATCCCTTTACCAGAATTGGTAGACCAGAAAAATCGAGTAAGCATTGCATCTACCTTGTTTGCTATGGTTCTGGGAATCAAGAAGACCGATAGGATGTGAGCGATAGAAGCCAAAAGTATGGAATTTATGAGGATCAATTTCGCCGCTTGTGATAGAGGGAGATGACTCCAGGATGTGATGCGTTGCGTAATGTTATCCAGTAGAAAGGTAAAATGTTGAGTTTTCTTCCCTTGAATATCCACAGGAGCACCAAGATATGTACCCAAAGACTTTGTCGAGTCCAACTGCAGGAGACCTTTATATTCAAGGACACGATTCTCAGGAATATTGGGGCTAAATTTTACATAAGATTTACGGAGGTTGATCATTTGCCCAGAAATATGACAAAAGCGACCCAGAAGATTGGAAATTGCCGTGCATGACGTAGTTGAGGCTTTAAAGAAAAGAAGAGCATCGTCAGCAAAAAACAGATGGGAGATAGAAGGCGCGTACCTGTGGGCCCGAAAGCCATCGAAATGACGAAGATCAGTAGCCAGTGTTAACATGCGGGACAGGATATCCATACAGAATAGAAACAAATAGGGAGAAAGTGGATCACCCTGGCGGAGACCACAAGTGGATGGAAAAGCCTCCGTAATTTGTCCGTTGATCAAAATGCGATAGGTAACTGTGGATATACATTGACTAATCAATTTAATCCATTGTCCAGGAAGGTCGTATGCCTGAAGAACCTTTAAAAGAAACCTCCAATTAACCCGGTCATACGCCTTATTCATGTCAATTTTGAGCGCTGCCATATGAACGTTGCCCCGACGATGTTTATTGAGAACGTGACTCAACTCATGACTGATCAAAATATTGTCATCCATATGGCGACCAGGAATAAAGGCACTCTGGTTTTATGTGATAATAAGTTTAGTGTAATGGTTTCATCTAAAACAAAAGTCCAATAAATGTATATTGTTATTAGTACAAAATAATGAATAAGGTTGCTTTTATCTGGAAGGATTACGATCGGACATGGGTTATAATCTATCCTAATAATAATAGTAATGATAATATGAGTTATTGTCATTATTATTATCATTAAAAGATGAATGATAATAGTGTTTTATCTCATTGAGTGATAAATGATTATTGTTTGGGCCCAATATATTCTCGGTGGGCCTCATATGTCCTCATGCCCTAACACGGGGCCGACCCTTCTTAGACCTCCATGATCAAATGACTGCTCAAGATGAGAGGCCTGGCCCGGCCCAGACCTCGCTCCAGCCTGGCAAGACATTTTTAATTTCACACATTCCAACGCTTATAAATAGGGAATAATGGATCCCCATTTATTGAGGTAATAAATTCTAGACAAACCACTCCATATTTATTGTTGATCAATTAACTGACTTGAATGTCGGAGGGGTGATCTCGGACACCCCTCGGGGATAGTCTAACTCTCGTTTTTGCAGCGCTCACTTCATTTCCCGAGTGACTGGTTACCTTCATCAACCATCGACCTTGACTCCAATTCATCCCCCATCTTACAAGTTTTTACCCGAAACCGATTGGTGTCGTCTGTAGGAATATTGAGCAAAAAGCCGTGGCCAATACTCGGAGAACTCGACGAAGCCGAAGGCCCCCGAGCTCATCACACCAAGGAGAGACCCCCTCCCTCAAGGTAGCCGACGAGACAGCGAGAGACCCTCGTCAGTCCCCCGTTCTTTCTTTCAGGCATCAGCATTTCCTCGAGGAAGTCCACCCTCGAGAGGCCAGGCAACCAGAGCTGTCAATCTTGGGGAACCTCGACAAAGGGTGACCTTACCCCGAATCGAGCCCCCTCGATATGAGAAGACGAGTCCCAACCATGTCACCCAGCAAGACCTCCAACAACTAGCAGATCGTCTCAGGGACAATCTTGAGCGAAAGCCTAAGGGCACTCATGCTAAACTTTCAGAATGGAGGGGAAGACATGTCAACTAGGCCTCCCGTCCCTTGAGTACTTTAAGGGAAGCCTAGGCGGGACCCTCCGACCCCAATTCATCACCCTCGATTCTCCAAACTCGGCTCGAGCCCCCCAGATCTCCGCTCGAGCTCACCCTGGTAGAGGAGACGCAAGGCACATCATTAACGAGCGCCACCTCAGAAATGGTGTTCGAGATGCCCGCGACGTCCTGAATGAGCGACGGGCACGATCGAGGGAAGAAGGGAAGGTTCTCCCGAACCTTAGCCAGGAACGGAGGGAACCACAACAACAGAAAAAGGATAGCAAGGAAAGAGAACAAGGATCGAGCATCTCTGAGCCTAGCAAAGAATCCGAGGCCCAAATCGGCAACCTAGGTTTCATTACCCCTTTTAGCGAGGGAATCATGCGGGCCCCCAATCCTCGTAAAGTAAAGATTCCAACAATCAAGCAGTACGCGGTCATTTTGGGGTTTAGGGTTGTTTTCAAGGTGGAGGGGTGGTTTAATTGGCGCCTAGAGTTGTTTTCAATGTGGAGGGGTGGGTTAATTGATGTATAGGGTTGTTTTCGGTGTGGCCTGGGTGGTTCTCGTGGTGGTTTGTGTAATTATTGGGAATGGTTAGTGGTTTTGGGGTGGCTATGGTGGGTTTTATGGTGGATGTTTGTGAGCATGATTAAATGGATGAAGAAGATGAATACTTTATTTAAGAACAATTAATTCAATTTCTTTTTTTTTCAAAAAATCTTTAACTCAAGAACCCACCCTTTCAACCTCACAATAGTCAAATTTCACCAAAAAATAAATTATGGTCCCTAACGGAGAAAAATAAAGTTGTATGTCCTCAATGGTGAAAAACCTAAAAGTTTGGATCCTTATTATATGCTTAGGGAAAGAAAATGAACAAAGAGGAAGTATTATTTATATAAATAAAAAAGTATCGTATTTAATATCAAATACTCCAACACGGTTTGGGCCAGCCCCCACCAGTTGTCCGCTATGTTGGTCGCGGGTCTACCACGGTCAAGAAATTTTATTTCAGGTCCTACCCTGCACGAGCCCGTCTATATGGCCTGCAGGCCAAACATCCCTTCTCTTGGAATTTGAGTCGAAAACAACTAATAATCCAAAACAACAACATAAACTACGGGCCAGACAAGGAGGAGGCACAAGCACGAGCACGCAACAGAACGTGGACAAAATCTGGAAATTTCAGGCCTTAAGCCCGCGGGTCGAGTTCGTGATCAGGCCTAGTCCAACCCATGCACAGGTCTAGTCCAGCTATTTCTAAATGTTGTTACATGTTTCTTCATTAGGATGTTTCACATTCTTGTTCGGTTTTTTCTGTTGTGATCTTTTTTATAGGAGATGGTGACATAACTGACACTAGTACGATTATTTCAGTCTTTTAACTTGTGAATTAAGGGTATGATTTCCGGTTTGCATTTGGCCCAAATATTAACAAATTCGAAATAAATTAGGATTTTGAGTAATATATCATCCACTATCCAATCCAAATTCTACCAAGTTCGATCTAATGCAATCCACAGTTTTGAAACTTGATAGTTTAGCTTTATCTACAAATCCAAATTAATGTAACTACTATGTCTTTTGGGCCTAATCCACGGACTCTATTATCCAATGATGGGCTAATATAGAAATCTGAAACAAACTTATTATTGACAAGCATAAACATTAACCTCAGTCTCTAAAATAAGTATTTAAAAGAATATAATTATATGATGAGTAAAAGAGTTTTTAAATTTTACAAATTATTAGAATAGACGGTCTAAGTTTAACATAAAATAAAACAAATCCAAGCCCACATTTTTTTAAAAAGTCTATTTCATTTCACTCTTACCAAATATTATAACTAGACATCTCACACTAACCAAGTCGTCGCTTCTCTTTTTCTTTCTTTGTTTCCCTTAGAATCTCAAACCACAACAAACAATTTTTTTAAAAAACTCGACAGGCTTACCGAATGGATTCAATCAGTCACTAAATAAATTAAAAAAACTAGTTTTTAGGCCCGACCTATGCCCTGGATACTTATATATTTCATTTATTAGTATTTTGCATTGAAATTAAAACACCAAATATTACTTGATTTGGTGGTTAAGACATGAATACACAAGCTTGCAGTCAAGGGATCAAATATTATACCATGCATAATCTAATTGTTTTTATTGTACATGGAGTACATGAAGTCAAAACTCTGAGAGATCAGGACTGCGCCATGTGGCACATTTCTTTGTTGAAGAACACCTTTTAATATATTAGTATAGATGTGAGAACTAAGTGGATTAAACTAGTCACTAAATATATTAAACTAGTCAATATATTCCAAAAATTAATATATTCACTTCTTAATATTGAGTTTGAATTGTCACTTAATTTTAAATTATAAATAGGAAGTCTCTCTTACATTACCAATGGTTCAAATTTAACGTTAGCATGTCATAAGTTCAACAAAGAAAAACGCATACACAAATCAAATTAGTTAGATGGGTTTATTGCTTATTTGGTCTAGAGTCTAGTTTTCCAAACTTATATCAAATATTTTAAATAATGTGACTCAAAATAAAAGGTTCCTATGTCCTGAAAGATAAAACGTTAATGTAAAATATAGGCTCATTTGATTTATGTGCATTCGAAGACCCTCAATTCAAATCTAATCTAATCTAATCTAATCCCTATAGGTGGAGACGATCCTAGTCCCCACCGTAAAAATAGCTCGGACAACGGCTTGGTACTCGCCTCAATAGGCTTCTTAGTTCAATGGGTTAAACAAAATCAGACGAATGGAAAACTTTTATTTAAATAATATACTTCTTTTTTTAATACTTGCAATGTTTACTATCTTAGTTCAATGTTTCCTTGCAATGTTGATATTTTTTGGCAATATATTCTCCTCTTATCTCTCTCTTAGCTTATGAGAGTTCTTTTTTTTTTTGAAGTCTTTAATCTCTTTCATCTCCTTGATCTCTTAGCATATCTCAATATTACGGGTATTACAAAAGAATTAGGAAGTAGTACATTTTGAAAATTTTATCACAAATTATAGAATATGCGGGCCTAATTTTAACATAAAGTTAGACAAACTCAATCTTATATTCTCTTAATAACAAGTTTATTCTATCTCGCCTCTAATCCAACACTATCCCAAAATATCTCACACCAACCTAATAATCCTTTCTCTTCTCATTCCTTTGTATCCCTTTGAATCTGGAATTGCAATCGTACGTCAAGATTTAAAAATAATATGGCATTCTCACCGAATAGATTAAACTAGTCACTAAATAAATTAAAGAATATGATCCTCGAATAAATTAAATCGGTCACTATATATATTAAAACTAGTCACCAACTCATTATATTCAGAAAGGTGGTCCATTCTCTTCTTAATATTATTGGGCTATGAATTATTTTTAATTTCAAATTAATTGATAGCGCAGTTTTGGTGGGGGAAAAAGAATGGTGAATGAAAAATTCAATGTATAGCATGGAAGAAATTATGTAAACCAAAAGGTGAAGGAGGGTTGGAGTTCCGTAACATGAAATTGTTTAATTGGACTCTTCTTGGCAAACAAGCGTGGAGATTGGTAACACACTCGGGCAGCTTACTTGAGCAGATTTTGAAGGCAAAATATTTTCCTCATTCTTCCTATATGAGTTCTGAACTAGGTTCGAATCCAAGCTACACTTGGCGAGGTATTTGGAGGCAAAGTGGGTTTTAATTTGAGAAGAGGTGTTAGATGGAGAGTCGGTGATGGTGAACAAATAAAAGTTTGGCATGATGCATGGATTATGGGCACCTAGTCATGAAAGATTTTATCCCCATGAGGTAATTCGAACAATGACTCTGTGGTGGCCGATTTAATCCATCCGGTTACCAAGTCTTGGGATCGAGAATTAGTGTCACAACTTTTCTCCATTTTGAGGTGGAGAGAGTGATGAGTATCCCGCTTAGCCCTCGGTTACCGGATGATTCTATTTGTTGGGATCTTGAAAAGGATGGGTAATACTCAGTGAGGTCGGCATACAAAGCTTTGTGGGGTGATGCGAACAATGAGCAGGAAGCGTCACCATCGTATGTTATGGATTTATGGCAGAAGATTTGGCAATTAAAATGTTGCCTCGAGTCAAGCTGTTTGCGTGGAGGGTCGTCTCGAATGCATTGCCAACGAGATTAGCACTAAGTAGGAGAATTCCTAGCTATAATACGGGCTGTGGAGGTTGTGGGAAGGAAGAGGAGAGTTATGTACATGCGCTTGTGCATTGCCCGATGGCAAAGGAAGTGTGGAGGCGTAGCTCGCATGATGGGACGCTATGTGAGGGGGGGTGGTTCGATGGGAGATTGGTGGGGCAGATGCTTTGAGAATATGGAATAGGAGGAGCTTTGTGTGTTCTCTACAACAGCATGGGCTATATCGGGTGCTAGATGTCGTGTCTTGATGGCAAATGAGAGGAGTGATCCTGCTGATACACTTGGTTATGCAATGAAGATAAGCAGCGAGGCTTTGGAGGCTCGCCTATTACCTGTAGCATCGAGCTCCGTGCTTTCGGCCCACCCCACTTTGTGGGCGAAAACTACTGTTGTGCATATACATGTTATGTTTTGATGATAAAAATTAATATAATATGTTATAGTGTGAAAGTATGTAACAGTTGCAACAGATGCATGAAGAAAAGAATTCATAAATGAAGACTTTGAGGAAAAGAAGAATCAAGAATGAAGTCCAAGTTTATATGTTCCTTAGAATAGTTACTTTGTATAAAAATGTAATATGCTTGAACTAGGTGAGATACTATGTGCTAAATATAGAAATATATAATTATTATTTTCTTAGAGTTAAGGAAATAAATAATTGTATTAATATTATATGTCTATATAAAAATGAAATTAGTTTATGAAATAAGATAAAAGATTTTCATAAAAAATGTTTTAGAAAAGAATTTTATAAAAAAAAAACGTGTTTTTAGAAAAGTATTTTATACAAACGTGTTTTATGAAAAGAATTTTACAAAAACGTGTTTTAGAAAAGAATTTCAGAAAAACGTGTTTTAAGAAAACAAGTAAAATAGTTTTCAAAAAAGATTTGGAAAATACTTTTTGATAAAAACAGAATTTGAGTTGAAAAGAAAATCTAATATGGAAAACTTATCTTTTTGAGGTTAAAGATAAAGATGGAAAAAGATGAAGTTTGTTTTTCTAAAAAGAGAGTTTTATCCCTTAAATTAAGGATTAAAAGATAAAGATATTTTTGAAGGATTTTCGTCCAAATCAAGTCCTATAAAGGGTTTTATAATTCACTTTTAGATCTCACGTTTTCAGGGAGAAAAATCAGAGATATTAAGAGCTGAAAACAATTTCCTAACGCATAGAGTATAACACTGTTTGAGTTAGATTCAAGTAACTATTATACGAGTGTAATTGTCCTCTAATTGTTTGAATAAGAAGCACTCGTTTGAGGATTCTTTCTTTCTGTAATTTCACTATTATAGAGAGTGTCAACTCTTAGAGTTAAGAGTTGGTTAGCACTACTAGGGTTAGTAGTGAGGGAGTCTTATTGTATCAAGAGGTTGATATTTTAGGATTCAAAGAAATCAAGAGTTATGTTTCGTGTGGACGTAGATCTCAGAGGTGAGATTGAACCACGTTATATTCTGTGTTTGTGCATCAAATTCCACATAATTTAAGTTTTAGTTTTCGCAAAAACGCAATAACAAAGGTTTTGCGAAAATCGATGAAATTTCGTCACTCAATTCAACCCCCCTTCTTGAGTGTCACCTTGTGTTCCAACAACTACCTATTGGATGAAGGTAAATGTTGATGCAGGCTTGGGGGGTTCTTTGGGTTGTGGTATTGGTTTTGTGTGTCGGGACTATATGGGTGAGGTGTTAGCTGCGAGCACATTCCAGTTTCATGAGGCGTGGGAGACCCGAGTTGCGGAAGCGAAGACAATTTTCTATGGATTGAAAGTGACTTTGGAGCTAGGTTATACACAAGTGGAAGTTGAAAGCGATTGTCTCTTGGCTATCCAAGCTTTAAGAAGCGGAAAATGGGGTTCTAGTGATTTTCATTTAATAATTTACGATGTTTTAGATTTAGTTAACTCTTTTTCTAGTGTTGTATGGTCTTTTGTTAAATGTTATGGGAATAAGGTTGCTCATATGTTAGCTCATCTCCAACCTTGGGAGATTGGCAAGCGGTTGTGGGTGGATGATTTCCCGGTTGATGTGATTTCTTTTGCT
Organism: Beta vulgaris subsp. vulgaris; assembly: GCF_026745355.1. Classification (NCBI taxonomy): domain Eukaryota; kingdom Viridiplantae; phylum Streptophyta; class Magnoliopsida; order Caryophyllales; family Amaranthaceae; genus Beta; species Beta vulgaris. The sequence goes on along the minus strand of NC_079204.1, from coordinate 52,632,671 downwards.
TTGGAAGATATAATATAATCCCCCTTTTTTGGGTTCCCTTCAAAAAAAAAAAAAAAAATTAGGCGTAGAAGACCAATATACATACTTCCTCCATTCTAAAATAAATGAATCACTTACCATTTTAGTCCATTTTAAAATAAAAAATGTTGCTCCTTCCGTCTCAAAATATAGTTCCCATTTTTCTTTTTTCACGGTAATTTATGCAAGTAGAACCTAAGAGGAATATTAAATGTTTTTTGTTTATTTAAATAATGTTGTATGGGAAAAGATGATTTTAAGAGAGAATGGAGAATAATTGGTAAAAGAGCATTAATTGTAACATTTTAGTTGAATAAATTGAGGGAAAAATAAAATTCAAGAAACAAATAAATGATGTGACATGATTTTTCCACACAAATTATGAAAAAATGTGGAACTAAATATGAAAATGAGAACTATATTTTGGGACACCCAAAATGGAAATGAGAACTCTATCTTAAAACGGAGGAAGTACAATATTTGATATTTACTTCTCTCTATCTCTATTCATCACATGAATTAGAGGAAGAGGTGGTAGCTCAGTGGAATACTACCACGAATTGCAGGACATTACCCAGGATTCGAATTCTCATCCCAATAATATGTTGGACATTTAATTCTAAACTGTTTAGCCTTATAGCCTCTGAGCTAGTGTGTCTTAAAAAATTGACTTTCGAACCAATATACTCCCTCCGTCCCAAAATATAGTTCCCATTTCATTTTGCACAGTCTCCAAGACGTACCTTTGACCTATAATATCTTCTATTTCTTATTAATAAAAAATATAAAAAGATATTACGAATTTATACATTGAGACGAATCTAACAAGACCCCTCATGAATATGTTTTTTTGTATACATTAGTATGAATATTTGGTCAAAATTTTTAAAATTTGACTCCCAAAATAGAAATGAGAACTATATTTTGGGACGGAGGGAGTATTCATCACATGAATCCCTCTCTTTCTTTTTATCTTCTCCTAAATCTATGTGCCAAAGTCTCACATTACATTTATGAGAAAGTATTTGTTTTTGGATATGAACAGTATTAGATTTTTTGTTAATCAATAGTCTTCCAACTCCCCAACACAACAGCCAACACTTGGGCTATCTGCATCCCACAGAAAAGATGAGGAAAGGGTCAGACATGGTTCTCACAGCATCTGCAATTGCAGCACTATCATCCTTCATACTACTCTTTCTTCCTCGTTTTCTCTCTCATCCTCCTCTCTCTCTCCTCAATGCTTCCCAAAACCTTCTTCATCTGGCCCGGCCCATCCAACTCCAAGCTGCGTTTGGGCCCGAGAGCTTGGCCTTCGACCCATCTGGTGGTGGTCCCTACACTGGTGTTGCTGATGGCAGAATTCTCAAGTGGGACCCGGATTCCAACTCTTGGCTCGACTTTGCTTTCACCTCTTCTTCTTCTAGGTATGTATAATTCATTAATTTGTACTACTAGTACTACTCCCTCTATTTATTTATTTATTTATTGCTGTCCTCAAAGTTGTGATTTTCGACAATCAATTTATTACAATGAGTAAATGAATCCGTAATGTTTGGTTTGTAAAAATCAATAACACATGTCTCTAAGGTTGACCAACAACATAAATTAGCTGACATAAATGAATCAGCAAATTTCGGCTGATATAATGATTATGAATGAGCTTGAAGGTAGGGGTGAAAGTTCGGTGTGCGGTTTGGATTAGGGCCTAATCCAATCCGATCCGAATAAAATTTGGATTTCAATTTTTCAATCCGAATCCAAACCAATTAGGGTTTGAATCCGATCCAATCCAATCCGAAATTTCATACTCTAGATTGGATCCGATCCGAAAATCCGATTTTTTTTTAAAACTTTAATTTTTCGTAGAAATAAATTAAGCACAACAGCAGCCTAGTAGATTTAGGAAATGAGGAATTAAGTGCAGTTAGTGCTTTAGGGGAAGGATTGAAGTTCTATGTGTATTGGACTATGGAGTAGGTTTTTTTATAATAAAAAATCAGTTAAGCACTTAAGCCCAATCCACATATATAATACAAGGAATATTACTATTCGGTTATATTGGATTTTTGGATCCAATTACCCTCAATCCAATCCGATCCGAAAATCCAATTTTCCAAAAATTCTCAATCCGAATCCAATCCGAACACAGTCAGAATCCGATCCGAATTACTAATTTGGATTGGATTGGATTGGATTTTGGATTTTATCCGAATAACTTTCACCCCTACTTGAAGGACATAACTACATCAGTACATCTACATCTACCCTACTAGGTAGATTACCCACTTCTAATATATTATTAAAAAAAACAATTGTTAATGTTGAGTTGGATTCCACTTTGCATTAAATTCTATTAGTAATGGGTAATTTAGGCTATGTTCAGTTCACCTTATTTTTGCTTATTTCAGATCTAATCAGATCAGATCAGATCAGAAAAAATAAGTTCAGATCAGATCAGTTCAGATCATGCTTATATTTAAAAATCATTATATCTTTCATTACATATTAGTAAAAATTATAATAATTAAATATTAATAAAATATTAATTGAGACGAATCAAACAAGACCCCACATGACTGTATTTTTTCTTATATATTGAGAAAAATCTAAAAGATAAGATCTTGTAATCAGAAAAAATAAGTTCAGATCAGATCAGATCAGAAAAAATAAGTTCAGATCAGATCAGAAAAAATAAGTTCAGATCAGATAAGTTCAGATCAGAAAATTTCAGGTGAACTAAACATAGCCTTACCCAATGGGTCAATCAAGTTTTATCCAAACTTGAATAAGATGTATTAGTGTGGGAAATCATTGGTTGATTTCGAAAATGTGTATTGTAGAGTGTATCTATTATACACTCGGGTGTACCATGTGCATAATAAGGTTATATTTTACTCATTTGGAGCTAACCTATTTTGTTATTATACTTATTTGGAGGTTTTAAATAAGCAGCGAACAAAAAAGTAGCTAAAATTATGTACTTCTCTGATTCTGAAATAAATGAAATGTTTTTGTGTATGATAAAAATTCTAGTGTATTGTAACATATCAAGTGGTATTTTTGTAATAAACCCAAAATTATGTACTTCTTCGTTTATGAAATAAATAAGACGATTTTGTGAAAACTTTTTAAGAGAAGTGTTTTTCTATATGAGAAGGGAGAAAAAAATTGTCGCAGATTCACAATGATCAAATACCATCTACTGATAAATTATTGTTTTTAATTTTGTTATTTTAGAAAACCTTATTTTATGAGAGTGTGATAGTATATTTAGGATATGTTCAGCTCACCTTATTTTTGCTTATTTCAGATCTAATCAGATCACATCAGTCGACACGATAGTTGTATTATTTTGGTTTTATTACGAAGATGCCACCTCTTATACTGCTGTAACCTATATGCATATCACTAAACTATGTAAAGTGATAAGGGTCGAAGTCCGCAGGGAATAACAAGAAGAACACTAATGTTGCTAATTGTTGCAAGCTAAGTCGAAGATTTAGCAAAATGTTTGGTTCGTTAAACTAAGAACTAAATTAAGTAATTAACTAAGAAAAACATTGAGAGAAGGGGATAAACACCATCGAATCATGATTTAAGAAATAAGAAGCGCGAAGTATAGGGGAAAGGATCAAGCAACAAACTCTCACTCAATTCTCACTCTCATGAGCAATTAAGTAAGAAAATAACATAAACATCAACCCTAATCTCCTCTCAATTTGACCAAGGCATCAATAAAAAAACATTCCAATCCTAGAATGCAAGTAGACGATAGTCATGCTATTGATCAATTAAGAAATCCAATGGAATCCCTTACTTCTTATTCAAATACCAAAATCAATCATGGTGGGGTTTTCACCCCAACCCCCAACTAATTAACTACTCACTAATCATCATACTCACCGGCCCATGATAAGGGGGCCAATGGTTGTAGTTCATATATGGTGCAAAATCACCTCTTTCTACATGATAGTTGTAGATTTGGTTGGTTTGCACCATCATGCCATCATAGACACTCCGCATGCCTTCCATCCTAGAAAGCATACGATTTTGAGTGAGAGAGAGGTAATGGCATGCTCAAGATCAAAGGAGGAAGAAGAGTAAGAAGGAGATTGTCTAGTGGGTCGACCTTGTGGAGGGGGGGACAACATGCTCGACACGGGGTGTGGGATCTTCATCTTCGGGCTCACTTGCGACATCCCAAACATTTCTAGCTTCTCAGTCAATCCTAATGGCCTCGGGGTTGGGGAGGAAGCAATGGTGGTGACCCTTAACAAACCAACTCCAACGCTCCGGGTCATGGGTAGGACGGATCCATTGCATCCGTCGCAAGGCATCAAGGTCAAGGAAAGGGTTACTATCAATGGTCTTGAGTTGTTTTAGGTCTTCCCCAAAACCCTTATTGGTGGCTATCAAAGATATCATGCCACCAATGTTTATGTCCCCCTGATAGAGTTCCCCTTTTTTATCTCTACACATCATTCTAAGAAGTGAAAACCCGAGTTTAGCATTCCCCCTAAGCGGTCGGGGGTCTCGGTGACCATGTAGAGAACGATGAGGTCTTCCTTGGTCATTTTACTAAGCTCTTGCTTAGTAAAGACACACCCAACGAAAAGTCGATGGGTGTACCGAAGGATAGATGAAACAATGGTCGTAGAGGAGACGGATCGAGATTGAAAGTTGGAAAGTCGAGAGATGAGCCTCCAAAAGGCTTCTTGGTTGTAGTTGGGGAAGTTTGGAGGTGAGGGTGATAAATCCTCGCCTCCGAAGGCCAACCAAATACCCCATTAAACTCCGCTAGGGTCATTCGAAATTTGGTGTTAAATAGTTGGAAGGAAATATCAAAATTTTCCTCCCCATTTAGAGTTCGCTCAAGGGACGCGAGAAACTCAATGGTGACCCGCTCATATGTCAAAGCATGCATAGATGAAAAACGGTCCCAGCCTAGGTCCGTTAAGCACGCTAGAACATCTTGGCAAATGCCAAGTGCTTCTAAGGTAGGGTCGTGGTAGAATTTGGTCGGGTTGATTTTTTAGTGCTTAAGTACATCATAAGCCTTTTTATGATTTGAGTCGGGGTCAAACCGAAAGTTAGGAATGTGGATTGAATCATTGGGGGAAGGATTGGCATTTGTGAGGTTTTTGTTTTTCTTGGTGCGTGAAGTCATGTTATGGAGTTTAAAGAGGATGCTCAACCACTATGCACACACTTAGACAATCAATAAATGGACAATACAATTCCCAAAATTTCAACAAAGTCACAATCAATATATACACCAACAAAGTTCCAACAACTCAAATGATCCTAGGGAGGTTCCAAAGGTGCTTCTATGACAACAATTCCAACAATCACAATAAGAATTACAAAATAAAAACTAAAAAGAAAAATTACACTATAAGAACACACAAAACACAAAGATCACAAATCAAAAAAAAAAAAACTAAGAAATAAAAAACTATCTAGAAAAACAGCTAATCCTACAATCACAAGCAAAAAGTAAAAATAAACTAACTATGTAGAATGAAAAATAAAAGAGAAGAAAAAAATAGAAAAATTAAAATAAAATAAATATAAAATGTGAAAAATAGAAGAAGAAAAAGGAAGAGATGATCTTACTTAAATGTAGTAGGCAAAGGTGGTTCAAATCTTAAGATGAACCCAATTTCTTCAAGCAAACCCAAAATTCAAGTGAGAGAAGAGGATGAAGAGTTTGTGGGAGATGAATGAGATTTTTGTGAAGAAAAAGAAAGTAGAGGATGTACTGGAAGAGAATAGAGTCAGAAAAATGGAGTTGATGGTGATTTTAATGGAGTTTGTGAGAGATGAGAAGGTAGAAAGATGGAGAGAGAGAGAGGAGAAAAATGTTAGGGTTTGAAATGGGAGAAAATAAATGAGAGGATAGAGGGCCGAAAAATTAAAAAAGGGGCGGAAAAAAAATGGGAGCACACGCTCCGTGTTAATCAAGAGCGCCCGCTCCTTTGGGAAATTCTGAAAATTCACAAGGAAACGGACGCCCGCTCTTCTTTCGCTGGGCCAAGGAGTGAACTCTAAATGGGGAGGAAAAATTTGATATTTCCTTCCAACTATTTAACACCAAATTTCGAATGACACTAGCGGAGTTGAATGGGGTATTTAGTTGGCCCCCAGAGGCGAGGATTTATCACCCTCACCTCCAAAACTTCTCCAACTACAACCAAGAAGCTTTTTGGAGGCTCATCTCTCGACTTTCCAACTTTCAATCTCGGTCCGTCTCCTCTACGACCATTGTTTCATCTATCCTTTGGTACAACCATCGACTTCTCGTTGGGTGTGTAATTACTAAGCAAGAGCTTAGTAAAATGACCAAGGAAGACCTCATCGTTCTCTACATGGCCACCAAGACCCCCAACTGCTTAGGGGGAATGCTAAACTCGGGTTTTCACTTCTTAGAGCAATGTGTAGAGATAAAAAGGGGAACTCTATCAGGGGGACATAAACATTGGTGGCATGATATGTTTGATAGCTATCAATAAGGGTTTTGGGAACACCTAAAACAACTCAAGACCATTGATAATAACCCTTTCCTTGACCTTGATGCCTTGCGACGGATGCAATGGATCCGTCCTACCCATGACCCGGAGCGTTGGAGTTGGTTTGTTACGGGTCACCACCATTGCTTCCTCCCCAACCCCGAGGCCATTAGGATTGACCGAGAAGCTAGAAATGTTTGAGATGTCGCTAGTGAACCCGAAGATGAAGATCCCCCACCCTGTGTTGAGCATGTTGTCCCCCTCTACAAGGTCGCTCCACTAGACAATCTCCTTCTTACTCTTCTTCCTCCTTTGATCTTGAGCATGCCATTACCTCTCTGTCACTCAAAATCGTATGCTTTCTATGATGGAAAGCATGCAGAGTGACTATGATGGCATGATGGTGCAAACCAACCAAATCTACAACTACCATGTAGAAAGAGGTGATTTTGCACCATATATGAACTACCCATTGGCCCCCTTAACATGGGCCAGTCCCCGGCAACGGTGCCATTTTGACAAAGGATAAATTAGGTCGTTAGTAATCTCCTAAGGTCAACCAAAACCTAACTAAATCACTAAACTAGGTAAAGTGATAAGTAAGGGTCGAAATCCGCAGGGAATATCAAGAAGAACACTGATGTTGCTAATTGTTGCAAGCTAAGTCGAAGATTTAGCAAAATGTTTGGTTTGTAAAACTAAGAACTAAATTAAGTAATTAACTAAGAAAACGCTAAATGATTAGACAAGAAATTGATTGATAAAAACACTGGGAGAAGGAGATAAACACCATCCAATCATGATTTAAGAAATAAGAAGCGCGAAGTATAGGGGAAAGGATCAAGCAACAAACTCTCACTCAATTCTCACTCTCATGAGCAATTAAGTAAGAAAATAACATAAACATCAACCCTAATTTCCTCTCAATTTGACTAAGGCATCAATCAACAAACATTCCAATCCTAGAATGCAAGTAGACGATAGTCATGCTATTGATCAATTAAGAAATCCAATCGAACCCCTAACTTCTTATTCAAATACCAAAATCAATCATGGTTGGGTTTTCACTCCAACCCCCAACTTATTAACTACTCACTAATCATCATAATAATACTAATAGAAGGAGAAAATAAATCAAATATGAACAACTAAACAATCAACACACCATCTAATACAAGATTAAGTGAAATACTAAAATCTAAACATGAATTAAACTAATTTAGACAAAATTTAAATAAATAAAAAGATAAAAGTATAAAAAGCAGAGAGAAGAGGAGATATTACTTAAACCATGAAGAAGAAAGGAAGATCTTGCATAAAAATCACAATTTTTGTCATAATCCAAGCTACAAAACCATGGAAATCTACTTTCTCTCTCTAGAACTTCACTTTCTCTCACTAGATTAAGCTAAAAACTCTCTGAAAATGATTTATTGGAATAAAAGTTAATTTGTCATTAAGTGAAAAGAATATTTATATCCTTACAAAAACGGGGCCAAAATCAGCGTTTAAGAAAAATTTGTCGTGAAAATAACAAGGAGCACGCGCTCCTTGTTAAATAGGAGCGCACGCTCCTATCAAAGTGAGGCGATGGAGCGAGTGCTCAAGGGTAGCTCCTGGGTCGCTCCATCCCTACTCCCAACAAGGTGGCTGCCGAGCAGGTGAGGAGCGCCCGCTCCTTGATATAGAGGACCGCCCGCTCCTTGTCAAATGCGCCCAAGGAGCGTTTGCTCAATGGGAACTCCTTGGTAGCTCCAAGTTTCTGCCCTCTTCTACCATCTTTAATACGTAAAGGAGCGTCCGCTTCGTTGTTCCTCATGCTAGGAGCTCCAGCTCCTCGGTAGCTCCCTCCTCGCTCCAAGTTTCTGATTCGTTTTGTCATGTAAAGGGGACTGGAGGAGCGCCCGCTCCTTTTCCCTTTTGCACTTTTTCTCAACTACAACCACACTAAATAATAGTTAGTGATCAAAGGGGAGGGGGAAAGAACCATGAAATTCCATCTACCTAGCATGCATCGTTAGAGGATGAAAATGAGGAAATTAAAGGAAAAAGCGCATTTGAATTCAAAATTATCATGTAAATCTTGCCAAAATATGCATATGAGTGAGACTAAATTCTCACTCATCAGTAAACATGCTCGTGATGTCGAGGGATGGGAATGGGATAGTTATCACTTATCAGATTGCCAATTGGTTTCGGGATGGATAATGACTTGGACTTGTAAACATGTTCAGATTAATTTAAGCAAACAAAGAGAACTATAATTGGGTTTTGGGGATGGAACTGCACTTGGGTTGTAAGCATGCTCTTGAATGTCGAAAATGCGAATGGAACAGTTGCTCCATTGTCAGGTTTTAGGATGAACAGTCAATTGGATTTCTTAATGTGTTCAGTTCAAGGTATCAAAGAAGAAAATTGGTGGCGGATCATGCCAATTATAAAGGAAACCATTATATGTTTTCGTACAAGCTGTATTGTTCTGTTCAGCTTCTTGTGCTAGATATACGCTGCTGAATGGAGTATAATGTTCTGAATTTTGCTAATGAAAATTATCAGTACTGAATTCATTCCCATTAAATGTTTTTTCATGTTGAAGAAAGGAGTGTACGCGAGCATTTGCACCAGAATTGGAGCATGTATGTGGCAGGCCACTAGGTCTGAGATTTGAACAGAAAAGTGGAGACCTTTACATTGCTGATGCCTACTTTGGCCTTCAAAGGGTTGGGCCTGAAGGTGGTTTGGCCTCAAATGTGGCAACTCAGGCTGAAGGCGTTCCCTTGTATTTCACCAATGACATGGATATTGATGAAGAAAATGATATCATCTACTTCACCGACACAAGCACGAAGTTTCGTAGAAGGTATAGTCTCCTGTAGATTATGTGCTTATTTAGTAGTCACTAGTACATTACTTCAGACTTAAAATATCCATGTTTCAGCACTAGGGTTCAAGTAAGATCTCGAATAAGAAGTATTTCAAGATTTAACAAGGAAAGCAGTAAACTAATGTTGGCACAAAAAAAATTCTGGGTAGGACAATTTCATATGTTAATGTTAACCTCTGATTTTTACCGTTCATGGAGTTTTATCTGGTTTACTTATTATAAATTGGTTCGAGGACTCGTAGAGGGATCACGGTCTCACAATGATAGCTGATTTAAGATCCCTTTAGAAGACGCGTATACTGGGTACCTTGAAGACTCTAGGATGTTGTACCATAAAATGTGTGATTCAAGACCTGCCTATTTTATTAGTTGGTAGCCTTTGTGCCTGACAAATGGGGGTAGTTTGACTGGCTCTTATTCTTCAGCTTCTTTTTTCTCTTCCTTGGGAGGCCTTTCTTGTCATTGGTCCCATTCTCATATCTCACATAGTTTACAGAATTACGGTATTACTTCCTTCAGAAACAGCATCATCAACTCCCTTGTTTCTGTTGAAGAGACTGCAACCTTATTCTCTTATTGACTGGCTGACTGCTATGATCTTAGTCATATGAACCCATGGTTTATGAACGTGAATGATTAGCCAATACTGAAATGTACGATAGACTACGTTTGATTTAAGTCATATTATAAGAAATTTAGCTAACATTTACTCGCATTCAATTGCAGACACTTCATGCCATCCATTTTAAGTGGAGATCAGACAGGCAGATTCATCAAGTACAACAAATTAACCAAAGAAGTCACTGTCTTGCTGCGTGGTCTTGCCTTTGCAAACGGAGTGGCTTTGAGCAAAGACCGTTCATTTGTGCTGGTAGCTGAAACTAGCACCTGCAGGATCTTAAGATACTGGCTTCAGGGTCCAAATGCAGGCCAAGTTGAAACTTTCGTTGTATTGCCTGGATTTCCGGACAATATAAGAAGAAACTCGAAAGGCGAGTTTTGGGTTGCTTTACATGCCAAGAAAACCCGTTTGGCAGATTGGCTTCTTAAAAATTCTTGGGTCGGAAATGTGTTGCTTAAGCTCCCGCTTAGCTCTGCACAGCGACTTCATGCTTTGTTTATGGGCGGGCACCATGCAATTGCGGTGAAGTTGAACGAAGAAGGAAAAACGGTTGAAGTTCTGGAAGATGCTCAAGGGAAGCAAGTGAGGTATGCTAGTGAAGTAGAGGAGAGAAATGGAAAGTTGTGGATTGGTTCTGTTATGATGCCTTCGGTTTGGGTCTACAATTTGCATTAATACTGTTTTTGTGCATATGATGTATAATAATAGGAGAGCGTAACATTAGTAGTTTAAGGACTATCACTACTCACTAGTGTATTTTTCATATTCTTGATCCATAATACGTTAGTTAGATGTAGTTAACACATAGTTAGTTCGAATTGTGTTATTTACGATGATAGTTATTTTCTTTGATGGGAGTATATCAATTACATAATCACATTTTCTTTTTAATTGCATATGACATGCATCCATTTATACAAATATATTAAAAGGCGTGCGTGACAATGTATACATGTCACGTGGCACCTCAGTTACTTCACTTGCCCAATGTATACATAAGTCGTGTCAATTAACAAAAGTAAAATTAGCTTGTAACAAGATTTGAAGTTGTGACCTCTTGCTATTATACACGACACAATTAGCATCTCAACCAACTTTTAATCATGCTTTAAGTGTCTATATTATCATATTTGTACCTTTTAAATGTTGAGTTTTCCTTGATATATTTTAATGGAAATAGGAAAAAAATGCATATAAAATTCGAAAACACTAGTTATTCTATTATAAGGAAACTTTTTGACTATACCCGACCTAAAATTGTACTCAGTTTTGGCTAAGAGCTTCACATTTGGGGTTGTACAAAAAATAAAAATCTTTATTTGGTGATGGTCCACTTTCTTAAAAATTTGACATTTCACTTGTTCGTTTAGTAGTTAGTTACTAATTTTGTAATAATAAATCAAGATCAATATGTAAATATATGCATGTAATAATTAGTAACTTTTAATGGGAAGTGACCGAACGTGATAGGGATGAGTAAATGTGTAGTGTGAGAAAGGGCAATTAGGAGTTTTTAATTATTAAGTTTGGTGGATTGCAAGTAAATAACTACAATATCGTGAAATTTAGGAAAATTATAAATCTCTAATAGTTAAATGTTCACGATTTATCTAACCTCTTACATGAATAGTAAAGTCGCTATAATTTTTCAGTAGCGACTTTACCTACATATCACTTCCTTAATTCAATTTTGACTTACTAGTCCATGTGACCGAAAAGTAGATAAATCGCAAACATCAAACACTTGGAGACTATTTAACATTCCTCCAGAATTTATGACTATACTATAGTCCTCATACTCTTGGTATTTCTCTACACCAAATGTTATTCCATGTATATCATATTTCCTACATAAAGGGAATGGTCAAATATTAGTATTATTCATGTACATGTCCCTTTCCTAACTTGAACAACCTTACTACTTACATTTGGACCTCCACGTTTCTGATCCTCCTTCTCTATCTCTTCAACATCATCTCAAACAATCACAAATTCTTGTAGGAATGATCCCATCAAAGTTTTTGGCAGTTCCTACAATTATCCTCATATGTGCCTTTCTAATCACCACATATCTTCCTTACCCAAACAAAGATAGTACTAATAAAAATGGTTCAAAACTTTCGGAGTTGCTAGAGGTTTTGCCTATAGATGGCGCTTTCGGGCCCGAAAGTCTCGCCTTCGACGCGGCCGGCGACGGGCCGTATGCTGGTATATCCGATGGCCGGATTATAAAGTGGCTCCCTCATCAACGGCGTTGGGTGGACTTTGCCTTCACTTCTCCTCTAAGGTGCACATACATCCCTACATAAATAGTTTTTAATCATTCTACTAGCTACTTGTCTTTTTTTATTAGGATTGGTGCATTCATTAAGATTCTTTTTGTTCCCTTTTTTTGTGTTAATGTTGTTCCCAATAACTAGTTTTCCGAAATCAATGCACGTTTGCTAACGTTGTTTTAATTTCAAGTGTCATTGGGAAATGTTTGAGGGACCAATTTGATCTTAGCTTGTTATATGGATTATCATTAATAGGGAGTAGCTCAAAGAATTCTTTGATATATCCTATTTAAATAATTCTTCCGTTTTTCGATTCCTTGCATCGGTTTTTTTTCGCATGGACAAAGGAGAGGAGAGAGATAAAAAAAAAAGAGTCTTATGTGCTAAAAGAGAGAAAGAGGAATATATTGCCAAATATAAAAATGATGCGAGTAATAGAAAATTTTCAAAAATAGAAATGTTGCAAGTTGTTAAAAAAACGAAGGAAGTATTAATAATTATAAAAAAATCTATCAACCATCCACTTCTGTTTAATACGTGCTACGAACAAGATAAGAAAAGATCTAAGTATGGGTGATAGCTAGTGATCTTCCAATTATAGTCAATATTATTTAGTTTTTTTTATCCATATGAGCCACAAAGGCAGTACAAAGTACAAAGAAGGTAGTAGCGGAGCCAAGATTTCAAATTGAGGGATGCACAACACATACGATATTGTTAAAGATCGGACTGTTTTTCTATTGCCTTTGTTTTTTTTATCTAGGTGTATGTATCACATATCATTTCCTATATTCATTGTTCCACATGAATTAATTATATGATAATCAATCCAACATATTACCACTAGCTTTTTATGCACGCGATGCGTGCGATGACATTTTTAGGCCTAATTATTACTAAGTAGTAAACAAAAAGAAAATGCAAGTTAGTATTTTAAGTTCGTTCACCTCCATTTTGTGAATAAGATTCTTTGAAATACAATCAAATAGTACTCCTTCTACATTTTGTTCTTTCTTTTGCAGTCATTAACTCTTTGCATTTAAGTAGCATTACATTATTACTCCCTTAGTTAAACTTATCTCTATTGAACAAAAAAAAAAAAAGTCCATATTATATGTTATGTTGAATTTCCAATGGAACAATATTATAATTTGGCTAATTTATACTTTGATCTACACTTGTATTTGAAACCCATATTATAATTTCGCTAATTTATACTTTGATCCACACTTGTATTTGAAACCCAAAATTTTGAGTGACGTGTTGTAGCCTGTAGGCACATCCTTCTAGAATTTTAACAAAAAATATTTCACTACCTTTTCCACTACTTGGCAACATCAGTATAATTTCACTACTTTTGATAATCATTTTCTCTCTCCTCTCACTACAAATCTACAAACCATATTTTCAAGGAACATAGTTCATCAAACTATACACTATACAATAAGAAAATCAACCTTTTCAAGTATTAAGCAAAGCAGTAGATCTAATTCATCAAAAATCCAGTAGCCGTATCAACCACTTTTGAAGGAAGCAAACCAACTTCAGTTTTTTCTTGAGTCAATTTTATAACAAAGAAAGGTAATTTCTTAAATCAACTAACTTCAGTTTTTTCTTGGGTCGATTCTATCATCCCAAAATTTAATCCGAAAAGTATGAATCAATTTCAGTTTTTTTCCCCTTGCCTAACATCTAAATTATGATCTCACAAACTTATATTTAAAATTTTCATCAGTCTCATATTTAAAATTATATTTGAGATAAAATTCTAAATTTTCATAAACAATTTGATATTGAAATTTTTTTAAAAAAACAAAAATTGTTTCTTTTATCTTGTTTTCTGATTTAACATGAAACTGAATTAAATTTAAATTGTATAAAAGCCTTTTTTTTCCATTTCAAAATTTTACAGTTGTCTTGGTGCTTAATTTCACTATTTATTTTCGCAAAATAATGTAATTTTTTTTATGAAAATAAAAATTGATTTTTGCAAAAACCGTTCGCGAAAACTTTGATTTTGGTTTTTTTTTTCAGAATTTATTTGTGAAAATGGTTTTTTTTTGCAAAAGTTATGAGCAGAATTTTTAATATTGGATTTTTATTTTTTTAAGAAAAAATTTGTTACTTTTATCTTGTTCTCTCATTTCATGTGAAAATAAAGGGTTAAATTTAAGTCCTTTTAAACTAATTGCTATCATCTCCCTTTTTTCTGTTAGTCGCTACATAACAATTGCTATTGTTTTTTCAACTAATTTGAAATAACTTGGAAGATTAAAAGAATTATGTACCTTTTTGGAAGTTTGCAATTCGTCGATGGACAAATGTGTGATATCCCCGTTGAAATTTTATGTTTTGTTTACAGATTTTTATGCATAGCGTGTATTGGTAAAGAATAATTTGTAAGTGAAATTTGTGAGTTCTTGAGAATAATCATTTGTAAGTGAATTTTGTGAATATTTTTTTTATGTATTTACGCGCTACTATATTAGTTTTGGTTTGTAAGTTAATTTTTAATTTTTTGCAAAGTTTAGTGATATGTGGGATTTCTTGAAGGTGATTTAGAAAGGGATTTGTAAAGTATCCTAACATAAGTGATTTGGGAGTGATGTTGAAATTTAATTTCCGATAGCTTTGTTTGAATCCCCAGTTTTGGTAGTGATATTATTTTTGTAATTTAGTAAGGGAAAGGGGGGGGGGGTAAAATAGTCAGTTCAAATGAGGACACCATAGGTCCCCCTTCCCTTATGTAATAGAGATATATCATATAAGTACTAAAAATAGAAACTAAATTATCATGTAAAGTAATTAGCGGTACCTAATCTTATACTTTTATTTTAATTACCAATATTATTAATTTGATGAATTGCATATTTTTTTTTTTTGAAACATGATGAATTACATATTAATTTGATAAATTCTTCATCTTACATATTATAGATTAAAGTTTATTTGTTTATTGTTGGGGCCTATATATTTCCAAAAATAAAAAGCTGGGGGTCGGTCAGACAATCCGAAGTCTAAATATCACACAATGACTTTCCACCTTTCCTATATATTCATGTGTTACACTCTTCTTCACTTCAGTGTCCAAGCCTCAGCAATACAATTTTAATTTTTTTTGAAAAACAATCGGGGGGTCACATGCACCTCCTGGCTCCGCCAGTGAATTAAAGAAGGGGAGGGAGGGATTCGAACTTGTGACCTATCATTTACAGCACCGCATTCTTAACCATTAGAAAAAGACATCCTTAGTTCAATATTATCTAGTTAAATGCTAAATAGATAGATATACATATTACAACTTAATTCTTGCATCCATTCATATCTAATATTAACTAATGCTGCTTCAAAAGTAATTCAATCACATTGTGATTGCTACTCCCTCCGTCCCATAATAAGTGCTTGTTTCTTGTTTACACGGTCACCAAGACGTAACTTTGACCTTTAATATCTTCAATTCCCTATTAATGAAAAAATATAAAAAGTTGATATTATGAAACTACATATTGAGACAAATCTAACAAGATTTCACATGAATATGTTTTTTTATATATACAAATGAGAATATTCAGTCAAAAATTTTAAAGTTGACCCACAAAAAATGAAATATGCATTATATTATGGGACAGAGGGAATATAAAATATAAATTGAAATATAAATAAAGTTTCTGTTAGATTGAGTTAAGGAGGTCCACCTTATATTGGAATTTGGATACTGAAAGAGTACGAGATAGAGCCATAGAGGGTCTGGAACTACTAACACTTAATAGGGATATTTAACTTTCTACTCAGACCAACTTAGTTGGGTGTAAAGGTCCATAATACAGAAGTTTGCTAGAACAACAGAATTAGGTTAAGAACATTGATTATCCGATATGATGGAGTATGATTGCAAACGAAATTCAGAACTATTACTAGTAAACTATTTTGGATGCTTATTGAAGTCTTCTGGTTTTGGCGTAAATAACAAGTTGTTACTTTATGCAGTAGGTTCGTTATTGTAATGTAGAGTCTTTATTTGCTAGGTACCAACACTTTAAGTAATGCGTACTATGTTGTAATTGGACTGTTAAATAAAGTGTTATAGGCGTCTTATAGTGAGATGTTAAAATAACATCTCATATAAAAAGACAAAAAAAATTTGATAACAAAGCTAATTTAACGTGGTACCAAAATAAAGTCACAGTATTAAAATGTAACATCGGTACCAAACTGAAAGTTGGTACCAAAATAGAGTTGGTAGTTGCTATCAAAGTACTCTATTTTGATATCATTTTGACTTAGCTTTGATAAATTTTTTTTTTGTTTTGTCATTTTGACATCGCACTATAAAACGTCAATACTTTCTCTAGTTAAATCTACTTCCTTCTTTATCAGTGTGTAACTATATACTGTTATAAAATGAAGAGTTAGGAGTGCCAATACTTCATAAAATTCAACCAACCATCAATTCCAAATTAAAGGCCAATATTATTTACAATTATCTAACTAATTTGCTTAATGTATCTCTCAAGTGATGATGAAATCACCCAATTTTGGGTTTGTGAATAGTGCCATACACCTAATCAGGAGCTCAGGTTCATCTTAAAAAGGTTGTATGGTCTATGCTGATTGTTGAAACTTGAAAGTACTCTCTGCAATTGAAATTGCTATAAATTATTACAATATATAAATATTTATTATAAAAAAGGAAAAATTTGTCAATAAATATCATAATTTGGAGACTTTTTTGAAATAAATACCGAGGTTGTCTCAAATTTGATATAAATATCAAGGTTGACTAGATTTTTTTGGAACCACTACTACTTGACGGAATCTTGCACAAAAGTTAGTTTTGCTCCGTTAGTGGTATGTGATATTACAATTTTGCCCTTCCTCCGCCACCACTACCACCAGCGGCCCCTACCACATGCAAGAACCATGTTTGCTACTGTTGCCACCGCCACCACTCTCACTTACCCAAAAATCGACCCACCCATAACCACAACAAACTGCGAAAACCACCACCACCTCCATCCACTCAAAAATCATCCCACCCCAACACCCTAACCAATTACGAAAGCACCACCACCTCCACCCATCAAAAATCAACCCACCCCATGATACTAACTAACTACACCCCACCATACCTCGTAATGGTGGTTAGGAGAGAGAAGACGATCACAAGGGTAGTGAGTTTCGTGGAATTTTGGTGGTAATGGTAGTGGAGGAGATTAATGAAAGGTAAAAAGGTAATTTCATAGCAAGCCACTAACGTAGAAAAACCAACGATTTTGCGAAAATCTATGAAGTGGTAGTGATTCCAAAAGAAATAGCAGAAAGTTAGTATTTATATATAATTTCAAACAACCTAGATATTTATTTTAAAAAAGTGTTCAAAATGTGATATTTATTAACAAAATTTCCTTTGAAAAAAGTATCTAAAGCATGAATATAAGGCCTTGTTTGGTTGTATATAGGAAGTCATACTTCCTATGAAGTTATTTTTCCCATGTATTTGAAATTCCTAGGAAAGTAAAATTGTGTTTGGTTGATAATGGGAAGTAGAACTTCCTATGGGAAGCTCTACTTACCTAGGGGGACCTAGGTAAGTAACTTCCTCCATTTTGGAGGAAGTAGAACTTCCTAGGAAGTGCAAATTCCCATGATTTTGCTAACCAAACAACTTCATATACTTCTACTTCCGAGGAATTTGTACTTCCTATAATTTATTTTGTCAACCAAACAAGGCCTAAGGATAACATAACTAAACCAAACAATACATTTCAAACCACTAGGCTAAGTTGTATTTAGTATTATTATCATAAAGTATTATATTAATAAATGAATTTTTTCCTTACCCGAAGTATAGCCCGGACCTAATAACTAATTAGTTATCCAAAAGGTGGAAATGTTTCTATTTTGTAAGATTATAATGTCACATCTTCGTTCGAGTCGATTTCCATGAATTATCTGTGTTAATGACAATTGTCATCCTTGATCTAACCTAAGTTGATACGAATGGTATGTGTCAATTATCATTGTATGGCTGTCATATTTCCGCATCAGTCATCACCGTATGTATGTATGAAAATTGCTCCACTATGTTTGGGACTAATTTGTAGTAGCACATAATTTCAAACATTTTCCCATAATTTAATTATGTTATGAGTGTGAATAGTGATACGTCACATTCGTGGCGCTTTGGATGTTATCTAAATTAATTGCTAAAGTTTTATAGGAGTAATATTCGTCTATTCGAAACCTTAAATCGAATTTCGTCTACAATATTGTGCTTATTTACTTATTTACACCAGAATAAAATATTGGTGGGGCTAAAATTGGACCCATTTGTTTTAATGAATTTTGTTTGATTTTGCATTTTAATTTTAATAGGGAAGTATGTGAAAAGCAATCTAATCATGAACAAATGGAGCATAAATGTGGACGGCCATTGGGCCTAAGTTTCAACGACAAGACAGGGGAGCTTTATATTGCTGATGCGTATTTGGGCCTTCTGGTTGTAGGCCCAAATGGTGGGCTGGCTAGAAGTGTTGCAACAGAAGTTGAAGGTATACCCCTTGGGTTCACTAATGGGCTGGATATTGATCAGCAAAGTGGGGATGTTTACTTTACTTCGAGCAGTACTAGGTACCCAAGAAGGTAAATCCATCCCTGTTTTATTTCTTTATGTTCTGAACTTTATGCATTTAACATGTGTGCATGCATGAGTAGACCTTGTACAAATGACAAATATTTAATTACTCCCTTCGGCTTTTTATTAGTTTAACCACTTCTTTGAAATATGTATGTGGATTGTAGAAGAAAAAAAAAAGGTCTTAATTTATTGGCATATTATATGGAAGTTAATGTTGTGGCCTTGTGGGGATTGAAAAGTAGAGTGAGAAGATAAAGATAATAAATAAACAATTAGGGGACCATTTTCAAAACTGAAAAAAGTAGGTAAATTAATAAGGAAAATCGAAAAAGAAAGTGGGTAAACTAATAAAAACGAGAGGGTGTACTTCAAATCCGAATTATACTATAATCTATATGATCTGATTCCTAATTTAGATCGAAATTGATCTGACTCAAATAAAAATTAACATGAAATAATCTTTATAAAAGTACCAAACCAAGATTTTTTTGATTCACACATCACTTGATTTTTTTTTTTTTGAGGGGAAAGAGGCGATGTGCAATATATTAAGGAAGGGACAAAGAGTCCATGAGTACATAAGGAGCAATTTCCGGGGGTACATGACATTCCCACCTTTGCTCAAAACCAAACGGCACAACTCTAGCTAGGTGATGGGCTACGCTATTCCCATCTCTACGCACATGAGACCAAGAAACACCATCAAAGTCCTTACAAAAGAAAAGCACATCCTCAAAAATAGTATCAATATCGGAAAAGAAAATGGCTCCCTTTGAGAGACGAGAGACTAAGCCTTTACAGTCGGTTTCAAAGATGACGTTGCGGAGGTTATGAGACCGCGCCTGTTTTACAGCAAATAACAAGGCTTTTCCTTCTGCAATCTCGGCTGGCCACCACGCTCGAATGCGCCTGCAAGCTGACCACAAAACCTGTCCCGTGCAGTCCTTGGCTATCACTCCTAGACCGACCCAGCCATCAGCACCTACAGCCGCGTCCGAGTTGATTTTGATCACCCCAGCAGCAGGGGCTTGCCAAACATGAGAGCTGCTGCCAGCAGCAAGACCAGCAGCTCCATAAACGCGTTGGGCATAAGCTTGGTAATCTTGACGAGCCTTCAATGCACGCCCAACCAGCTCACCATTAGCCACATTAATCCCTGCAAATAATGCTTGGTTTCGTCTAAACCATAGGGTCCAGGCAATAAAACTCACTCCCTCCAGCTTCTCATCTTCAACATCTTTCCAACTCTCAAAAACATCCAACATTGAGGTAACTTCAACTTTGGGAACCAAATCGGCGAAACCGCTAAGATCCCACACCTCCTTCGCGTGAGAGCAGGTAAATAAAACATGAGTTAAGGTTTCCGGGGCAGATTTACAAAGAGGGCACACATCATCTTCTAGCAGGTGACGGAACTTCAGTAAGGCTCGAACCGGAAGAGTAGAAGAGCATATCCTCCAGAGAAAGTGACGCACTTTCGGGGAAACATTCAAACTCCACAACTTCACCCAAGCTTGATGAAACTCGTCAAAATTACATGATTTCCCAACCATATAAGCAGTTTTCACCGAGTACCTCCCATCCTTTGTGAAAGCCCAACACATCGAATCTGTTGTTGAACGTTCACTCAGAGGGATAGCCAAGATCGCATGAGCATCCCCTTCTTCGAAATTTTCTAGCACAAAATCTGTCCGCCACTCATTTGCATCCTTGTCAATCAAGTCACTCACCATCTCCAAACCACCAAAAGGTTCCCCAGATAAGAAACGCTCACCATTTTTACACACCCACGGATCATCCCAAATTCTAATACTTGCTCCGTTACCCACTCTCCAAAGTAATCCCTCCTTAAGCAGAGATTTGGCACCCCAAATACTCCTCCAAGAGTAGCTACTTACAGGGCCCAAAGAAGAGGAGAGAAAAGACGAACTCGGATAATACTTAGCTTTCATAACTCTGGAGAAAAGGGAATGCGGGGCCTGAAGTAGCCGCCATGCTTGATGCCCCAAAAGGGCTTCGTTGAAAACACCAAGATCTCGGAAACCCAAACCGCCAAGGCATTTTGGAGTGCAAAGAGCCGCCCAACTTTTCCAGTGAATTTTCCGTTCCGAACCATTCTGACCCCACCAAAACTTAGCCATAGCCGAATGAACTGATTGAATGACTAAAGCAGGAACCTTATAAACACCCATAAGGTAGGTAGGAATGGCCTGTACAACAGCTTTCAATAAGACTTCCTTACCAGCTCGAGAAAGGAGTTTTTCTTTCCAACCTTGAAGCTTCTTCCAGATACGATCTTTCATTTCCGAAAACAGCAACTTCTTCGATCTACCAGCAAGAGTCGGGACCCCCAGATACTTCGAATGGCACTCCACATGTCTCATAGCCAAAAAATTTGTCAACTCCTGTTTCTGCACAGCATTCACCCCTCTGCTAAAAGATATCTCCGACTTCTCAATATTAATTTTTTGTCCGGATGCCGCTTCATATTTGTTGAGAATATCAACTATAGTCATGCATTCCTGTCGAGTAGCTCTAGCAAAGAGTAAACTGTCATCAGCAAAAAGAAGGTGAGAAATTTCAGGCCCATTCCGGCTAGCCCTCGCACCGTGAATCTGCTTCTCTAAGGAGGCCTTAGACAACAGAGAGGAGAGAGCATCAGCAACCAGAATAAACAGATAAGGGGAAATAGGGTCCCCTTGTCTAAGGCCCCTAGAAGGAGCAACATAACCACAGACATTACCATTCACCACAAAAGAGTATCTCACAGAAGAGACACAATTAATAACCAACTGAACCCAATCCACCGCAAAACCCAACTTAAGCAACAAACTCCGCAGGAAACTCCATTCCACCCTATCGTACGCCTTACTCATATCCAACTTCATCGCAATGGACCCCCTCCTGCCCCGAAATCTATGCTTCATGGAATGAAAAATCTCAAGAGCAATAAGAGCGTTGTCAGTAATAAGACGACCAGGGACAAAAGCACTCTGGTTTTCCGACACAATATCAGGTAAAATCACTTTAAGCCTATTCGCAATTACTTTTGAGACAAGCTTATAAATGACATTACATAGACTAATAGGTCGAAATTCAGAAACCAGAGTAGGAGAACGAACCTTCGGAATAAGAGCTACATTTGTTGAATTGACAGAATCCGGGGGCCTAGTCCCATGCACAATACCGATTACCATAGCAGCAACCTCATCCCCAACAATATGCCAAAACTTCTGATAAAAAATCGCATGCATACCATCCGGCCCAGGAGCTTTGCACGGATGCATCTGATTCAAAGCCGTCCAAACCTCATCCTTTGTAACCGGTCGAACAAGAGTCTCGTTCATATCAAGAGTGACACGAGGTGAGAGAGATGACAGAACCTCATCTATAATTGCCGTAGGGGGCTGACTGGAAGCAAACAGGGAACCATAATAGTCCTCAATAATCTTCTCAACATCCTCCGCCTCATCTTTCCATTGCCCATTCTGATCAAATAACCCATTAATGTAATTTCGTTTCTTCCGTTGCGAAGCTTTGTGGTGGAAATACTTAGTATTTTTATCACCATCACGAAGCTCAGCAACACGGGATCGCATATACCAATAAGCTTCCTGTCTCTCTAGCAATTCATCAAGCTCAGCTTGTAGAGAGATATTCAGTTCACTATCTAATACCGAGGAGCCACTTTGGACCGCAACCAAACGCTTTTCCACGTTCTGAATTTTTTTCCCCAACTTCGAAACCGCAGACTTCCCCCACACTAATAAGTCTTCCGCCACTTTTTTTATTTTTTCAACAAGACCAGAACTGTCTGCTTGCTGCCACGCATTTTTCACCACCTTTTCACACTCCGAATCAAGTAACCACGCTGTCTCAAAGTAGGATCGTTTATTACGGGGTCGCCTGCGAACTGAATTCCCACACACACGGAGCAGCAGAGGAGTGTGGTCAGATTTGAACCTGGTTAAATGAGTAACTGTCGCCTGCTCAAACTTGGTACACCAACTCGAATTTGCCACAAACCGGTCGAGCCTCTCCCGTATCCGCACCCTAGGATCTTTTCCTCTCTCCCAAGTATACCAAGAGCCTACATACCCCAGGTCTCGAAGCTCCATCTCCTCCATCACCTCTCTAAACCCCAACATAGCACTCCTCTCTCCCCCCACACCTCCCTCAATCTCACTTGAGCAAAGGACCTCATTGAAGTCCCCACTGAGAATCAAAGGACCGTCAAAGGACTTGAAAGAGCGAATGAGGTCCCAAGTTTTATGTTTTTGAGACGTCTCCGGCCACCCATACACCCCTATGAATCGCCAAATCACATTCGACTCCCCTACAACATCACCGCAAATATGATTCCGCGAGTAGGAAATAAGAGTAAACTGAACTCTCTCTCCTTTCCAGAACAAACAAAGTCCACCAGAAGTACCCACACTATCAACACCAAAAGCATTATTAAAACCCAACTTAGACTTGATCTTTTCCGCAACAAATCTACTAATCATAGTTTCAGAAATAAATAACATATCTAGGCTATGAACACTACTCCATTGACGGAGCATTCGAACTGCCCGGGGGTTGCCCAAACCCCGACAGTTCCAGCATAAAAGATTCATAATGATGGGCGGGGTTGGTCCTCGCCAACCTCCGCCGTACTAGAAATCCAACTTCTAGCCATATCGTCATCACCAAAAATACGACATTTCTTTCCACCATGATCAGAAGACTCCAAATCATCATTAACTAGCATATTATCTACCAACTTTCTCTTGTCTCTAAGTTCAGCAGAAATAATAGCAGGAGGAACAACCGCAACATTATTCCCCGCAATGTTCAGTTTAGTCCCCCCTTTCTTTTTCAAAATTTTAACACGACGACCCCCTTTGAGGGGCTCCCCACTTCCAACAGAAAAAGTAAAAGGGGAATCACTTACGTGGTGGGAAGGGCTCGTAGCACCTGCATGATGAGGGACACAAGATACTGACTCCTCGATAAAATCCGCTTTGTCATGTTGTGGCCCCACTACCGAAGATCCGTCGACATTCACCACCATCTGCTGATTCTGAACCTCACTCTCCTGCACCATAGGATGATGGGGCACCTCCACTTTATCATCTTGGACAGTGAAGTTTAAGACTTTGGCACAGCTCAAAAAGACTTGAG
This sequence comes from Beta vulgaris subsp. vulgaris, assembly GCF_026745355.1. NCBI lineage: Eukaryota > Viridiplantae > Streptophyta > Magnoliopsida > Caryophyllales > Amaranthaceae > Beta > Beta vulgaris. Next base: position 52,608,556 of record NC_079204.1, on the reverse strand, counting down.
CCTCCTCCTTCATTTTCAGCCGTCCTTTTCTGGGCGAGGCCCGGAGCCACGACCCCCACTGCTTCACTTGCACCCTATCCTCTTCAACTGCGTGTTGACAATCCCGTTCGATATGACCCACAAGGCCACAGGCAAAGCAGAACGTTGGGAGGCGTTCGTATTTTATATCAATCTGCACCACCTCCCCTCTCGAGTTTCTCACTTTTTGAATACGTCGAAGCGGTTTTGTTACGTTCAACATGACTTTCAACCGGGCAGAAGTATCCCATGCAACACCATCAGACTCGACCTCCAAGACTTTCCCGAAACTTTCCCCAATGAGTCTAATATGCTTCTCCGAACGACTGTCCAAGGGGAGGTTGTACAACCGCACCCAAAAAGGGCAGTGAGAGAGGGAGATCTCAGAGGGCTGCACACTCCCCTCAATTTCATTCATCAAGATTAGGTTTTGGTCAAAAGTCCAAGGACGCCCCTCAAGAACCTTCGTCCGATCCCGAGCAGAGGCGAATTGGATTACAAAGAGGCCATTCTCTATTGATCTAAACAAAGCTTTCCTGGAGATGGCCCAGATTTGATTCATGGTATTTTTAAAGGCTTCAAAATTATAGGGGCGTTCGGTTAAGACCCTCCCTACAATTGCCAGTTCCAATACCGAGTCCACGTTCTCACTAACAACGCCACCCAAAGGGATAATTTCCTCCTCGTCTTCAGTGATTCGCAGACTGGAACATTTATTGATCAAATCATCAGCCATAGTAGCTGACAAACGAGCCCTAATCAGGGTGAAAAGGCTCCCTAAACGAGACTAGAGGCTCGCCAAACAAGACTATTTTCGCTCAAACCCTAGAGAAAACCCTAGCCATACAACACATCACTTGAATTAGCACGTCTAATTTAGGCACAGAGCCTCACTCTCAAAGGGGCCTTCAAATTAAAATAATAAATAAAAATTATTTAAACACAAAAGACTTGAAGCTGATGGTCAAAATGTCTGCAAGTTTGTTGAATTCAACTCTTCTTGTATTGTATCAAAAGTTTTTGAAGAGAAAAACTTAGTTTGATGCATGCTTGTTATTTGTTTTACTTGCATATTTTGATGGTTTCTTTTATGTTTTTTTTTCATACAAAGGCCTATTTTTCAGTATTAGCACAGGGCCTCCATATTATTTGGATCGGTGCTGGTCTAACCCCTCTATGCATGTTTACATTCTTCTTTAGTTTCTTTTTTGTAATCAACAAATCTCTTAATATAGCCCAACTTGATCTGTATCTTGACCCTTGTTATATACTTATATCAAAACATTAATCTTTTGGCTTCTGCTTCTCACACATTTATTTATCCCCCTCTCATAAGTCATAACCTTATTTTTTATGGTCAAATATCTCTATATCTCACCTAGAAATCATTTTTCAACTACCATGGAAATCATTTTATGTATCATTCTTTACTTTTTCAACTATAATAAGCTTTGTAAAGGTAACTACATTTTTTTTATCATAACATTGTTTGCTGGCAAACGGTTGTTCTTTTGGACTGAACTGAAGTGAGCTGAACTGAAACTCTGCCGAAAAGAACAGAGCCTTTCCGCCTTACTCTTGGTACTTCCAACAGGTCCTACATAGGCGCAAAAGCTAATCATTGAATGTCAATTTACAGGAGCTACATGTCATTGATTCTTAGCAATGATAAGACAGGAAGGTTGCTAAAATACGATCCAGAAACAAAACAAGTAACGAAGCTTCTTGACAACCTCACATTTCCAAATGGAGTATCCTTAAGCAAAAACAGGAAGTTTCTTCTGCTAATTGAGACCACTAGTTGCCAAATTCTAAGGTATTGGCTTAAAAATACTCCAAAATCTGGAACAGTTGAAGTTTTAGCAGAACTCCCAGGTTATCCAGACAACATTAAGATGAACTCAAAAGGACAATATTGGGTGGGAATTTATTCAAAAAGAGGCAAAGTTTTGAAGTGGCTTCTTTCATATCATTGGGTTGGAAACACCATTGTGAAGCTCCCATTTAACGCCGTCGAATTGGTTAAACTCTTTGTTAGATTGAGAGCCATTGGTTTAGCTGTGAAGTTGGATGAAAACTGTAATGTATTGCAAATGTTGGAGGATAAAAGTGGTATGTTGAAGTTTGTTAGTGAAGTTGTGGAAAAGGATGGGAACTTGTGGTTTGGTTCTGTAGTTTTGCCCTTTGCGAGTTTGTATAAGGATCATGAAGCATAATGTTGAGACAAATTAGGAGGATGATGGTTATTTTCTTAAAATTCTATTTTGCATATGTTTCGAACCACCACTTTTGTGAGTGTAAGTACTTTTCTTACTATTAGAGTGTAAATACATATACCAACGACGATGTGCTGATATTAGTTAAGGTTGAGGTGATGTGAACGATAGATCGTGGGTTGAAATCTCCTCTCCCCTTCTTTGTACACACATACGTGAAATCTGTGTTACATTTTAGATGTACAAGGGGAGAATAGCCATGCCTATTAGACTAATATTATCAATAATCAACAAATTATAAGTTATATAAGGAGATTATTCTGGTCGATTTCAAACAAATTTGTATAATTGTATAATGCATGAGATATTATAGCTCATTGGCAGTTTTCTAGAAGTCCTACTTCCTTTTGTAAGGCCATCTGCAGGACAATTGTCCGTCCTAGAAAAAATGAAATTCACTATGTATAAGGTACCACGATGATTCATACCTTAATGAATCATATTATTGTTTCTACATAGAAACTGTCAAAGATGATTGTAGTGTTGAGAGTTTTAAAATCCCGAGAAGGTCTGAAGTGACGAGGAAGAGGTTTCCAACGATCTTGCAAAACACAATGAAAAAGTTGGCCCAAGGATTTTCACGGAACAGCCCCTCCAACACTCAAGTCAGTTGAGATTGAGGTAGAGAGAGAAAGTGAGTAAATGTAGGGAGAAATGCTCTGATTTTGTAGGTGAGAATTTTATACCTTTGACTAATGAGACAATCCCTATTTATAGAGGATGGGACCTCCGATAAATAAGGACCTTTTAGTTAGCTTCAGTTGGTGGAGGATTATCTCTCCTTGATGTAGGGGTATTTTAGTAATTTGACCATACATGGCCAGTCCAAAAAATGGGTCCAAACAATTATAGTGAAACCATCATAGGTATTCTCTGTGACAAGGAGCTCAAATACCTCTTAGCAATCCACTCTACATCCAACCAAAATTCAAAAGGACGAAATTTTTTCGAAAAGGAGTTGTAAATGATAAAGTAAAATAATAGATAAATCTTGAGAAGCGATAAAATATGAAAAGCCATATATATCTACCTCATTCAATGACTCCACTTGAAGTTGTTGAGAGAAACTTCAACTTGACTCAAGAAGTCAAAAGAAGCTTGAATCTGATTCGAACATCATAAATTTCAGAATTGACCCACTTAATCGATTATTATATTACTTTTTACGTAAAATTTTAGTACTTTTGTTGTCTTTTTCAATTGCAACATTTTCCTAATTTGAAAATTTTAAAATTAATTGTAACATTCCTTATTCGGTAATATCTTCTTATTTATCTATCTCCTATCATATGGATCCTACTTTTTATCTATCTCTATCTTTCTCCTTATCTTTTCACACGAGTTTCTTGAAAAACATGTCAATGGGATTGTTATAACGGATGTGTTGTAGTTTGATTAATGCGGAACATAAAATCAATGAAATAATGAAGGTGAGAAAACTATAAAGATGAACAAACAAAAACACAAGGATTTACGTGGTTCAGTCAAATTTGACCTACATCCACAGGTGGGGGATTAGAGCTTCTTCACTATAATGGAGAAAATCAGAGAGAATGATACAAGAGTCCTATATCTAGAGGCTAAAAGTGTTTCATAAGTTGTGTTAATAATGATGAACACTAAGAGCCCTTTTATAATCATAAGGAACCCGTACAAACCCTAAAAGATAACTTAAAACGAAAAATATATCGAAAAACGCGTTCAGCGTTCAAAACTGCGCACCGCCCGACCGGTCGGGCGAAATCCGCCCGGTCGGGCCCGAGACGAAACAGCTTCGTCAGTTTTTCGTAAAACAGTCATAACTTTCTCGTTTCTCATCGAAATTGGGCATATGACCTATCGTTGGAAAGCTCTTTGAACAAGCTATCACCTCCAATTTGAATCACATCGAAATCATTTATAGATTGAGTGATATGTGCATTCAAAGTTAGCCTTATGCCATTCACAAGATTTCAAGTCATATTTAACAAATCTCCACCTTGACTTGAAACCGATCAAACAAGGTAACTCCACCTTAAACCAAAAAATGATGCTCAACCAAAAAACACCATAGAACCTCCACCTTAAGCAAAATTCCATAAACCTACCCATTGTAGGCAATCCAGAAAACGAACATCTTCTATAATTGTGTACCGATGCGTCTTCGAACACAAAATCCGTATACAAAAACCATCACATGGCCTAGATCGAGAGTATAAAGTAACCAACGCTAGCATGCTTCATCAAATTGACCAAACTCTCTTCAAAACACGTCTTCATCTCAACAACAAATTCAAAGGCAATTCTAGAAACTGAATGACAACAATAATTTCTAAATTGCAATTGTACTTAATAAACACAAAAGTACCAAATTTGAGATAAGAAATAGCATAACTAGAACAAAATCTAATGCATAACCAAGATTGCTAATTTATTATAAACTCAAAAACAATCTATCATAGACTCCATAGCAAAATCCACACGGTTTCTCGTTTTACCAAGAGATCTCAAAAGGGCACCAAACATAAAGAGATCGTAGAAACCGCAGCCCCAAATCTTGTAACCCTAAAGTGCAAGATCATCATCAGAAACAGTGTCGGCAATATTTGCAGATTGACCCTCATTGGACCTTTCTCCACTTTTCTTCTTTAATTTCCAACACTCAGATTTAATATGACCCTTCACATGACAATAGTTACAGATTTTTCGAGAATTCTTTCCACCATGAGCAGCAAAAGCATTTGTGTTAGCAGAATTATTAGATTTATTAACTAATTTATTGTCAATTAAATCTCTCTGAGTTAAGGCCTCCTTAACATCCTGCAAACTCAAATCATCTTTACCATATAATAAGGTATCTCGAAAGTGCTTATACGAAGGTGGTAAAGAACACAACAACCTAATAGCCATATCCTCATCATCGATCTCAACATCGATATTTTGCAAATCCATAATTATAGAGAAGAATTCATCTAAATGAGACTCAAGCGGTTTACCTTCTTCTAGACTGAGATCATGAAGTCTAGATTTTAGTAGTAGACGGTTGGTCACAGATTTTGTCATATAAAGTGACTCCAACTTCAACCACAAACTCGCAGCAGTCGTCTCTTTGGCAACCTCTCTCAGAACTTCATTAGATAGACTTAAATGAATTGCTGAGAGTGCCTTCAAATCCATATCCTCCCACTGATCATCCGTCATATCCGAAGGCTTTTTGGATGCACCTACCAAAGCCTTGTAACAACCACTTTGAACCAGGATGGCTTTCATCTTTAATTGCCATAGGCCAAAATTTACTTGCCTATCAAATTTCTCAATATTGTATTTCATTGACATAATGAAAAAAAAATCAAACTTTTTCTATAACACTTAAGATCTTAAAACAACCAAGCTCTTGATACCAGTTTGTTATAACGGATGTGTTGTAGTTTGATTAATGCGGAACATAAAATCAATGAAATAATGAAGGTGAGAAAACTATAAAGATGAACAAACAAAAACACAAGGATTTATACCAGTTTGTTATAACGGATGTGTTGTAGTTTGATTAATGCGGAACATAAAATCAATGAAATAATGAAGGTGAGAAAACTATAAAGATGAACAAACAAAAACACAAGGATTTACGTGGTTCAGTCAAATTTGACCTACATCCACAGGTGGGGGATTAGAGCTTCTTCACTATAATGGAGAAAATCAGAGAGAATAATACAAGAGTCCTATATCTAGAGGCTAAAAGTGTTTCATAAGTTGTGTTAATAATGATGAACACTAAGAGCCCTTTTATAATCATAAGGAACCCGTACAAACCCTAAAAGATAACTTAAAACGAAAAATATATCGAAAAACGCGTTCAGCGTTCAAAACTGCGCACCGCCCGACCGGTCGGGCGAAATCCGCCCGGTCGGGCCCGAGACGAAACAGCTTCGTCAGTTTTTCGTAAAACAGTCATAACTTTCTCGTTTCTCATCGAAATTGGGCATATGACCTATCGTTGGAAAGCTCTTTGAACAAGCTATCACCTCCAATTTGAATCACATCGAAATCATTTATAGATTGAGTGATATGTGCATTCAAAGTTAGCCTTATGCCATTCACAAGATTTCAAGTCATATTTAACAAATCTCCACCTTGACTTGAAACCGATCAAACAAGGTAACTCCACCTTAAACCAAAAAATGATGCTCAACCAAAAAAACCATAGAACCTCCACCTTAAGCAAAATTCCATAAACCTACCCATTGTAGGCAATCCAGAAAACGAACATCTTCTATAATTGTGTACCGATGCGTCTTCGAACACAAAATCCGTATACAAAAACCATCACATGGCCTAGATCGAGAGTATAAAGTAACCAACGCTAGCATGCTTCATCAAATTGACCAAACTCTCTTCAAAACACGTCTTCATCTCAACAACAAATTCAAAGGCAATTCTAGAAACTGAATGACAACAATAATTTCTAAATTGCAATTGTACTTAATAAACACAAAAGTACCAAATTTGAGATAAGAAATAGCATAACTAGAACAAAATCTAATGCATAACCAAGATTGCTAATTTATTATAAACTCAAAAACAATCTATCATAGACTCCATAGCAAAATCCACACGGTTTCTCGTTTTACCAAGAGATCTCAAAAGGGCACCAAACATAAAGAGATCGTAGAAACCGCAGCCCCAAATCTTGTAACCCTAAAGTGCAAGATCATCATCAGAAACAGTGTCGGCAATATTTGCAGATTGACCCTCATTGGACCTTTCTCCACTTTTCTTCTTTAATTTCCAACACTCAGATTTAATATGACCCTTCACATGACAATAGTTACAGATTTTTCGAGAATTCTTTCCACCATGAGCAGCAAAAGCATTTGTGTTAGCAGAATTATTAGATTTATTAACTAATTTATTGTCAATTAAATCTCTCTGAGTTAAGGCCTCCTTAACATCCTGCAAACTCAAATCATCTTTACCATATAATAAGGTATCTCGAAAGTGCTTATACGAAGGTGGTAAAGAACACAACAACCTAATAGCCATATCCTCATCATCGATCTCAACATCGATATTTTGCAAATCCATAATTATAGAGAAGAATTCATCTAAATGAGACTCAAGCGGTTTACCTTCTTCTAGACTGAGATCATGAAGTCTAGATTTTAGTAGTAGACGGTTGGTCACAGATTTTGTCATATAAAGTGACTCCAACTTCAACCACAAACTCGCAGCAGTCGTCTCTTTGGCAACCTCTCTCAGAACTTCATTAGATAGACTTAAATGAATTGCTGAGAGTGCCTTCAAATCCATATCCTCCACTGATCATCCGTCATATCCGAAGGCTTTTTGGATGCACCTACCAAAGCCTTGTAACAACCACTTTGAACCAGGATGGCTTTCATCTTTAATTGCCATAGGCCAAAATTTACTTGCCTATCAAATTTCTCAATATTGTATTTCATTGACATAATGAAAAAAAAATCAAACTTTTTCTATAAACACTTAAGATCTTAAAACAACCAAGCTCTTGATACCAGTTTGTTATAACGGATGTGTTGTAGTTTGATTAATGCGGAACATAAAATCAATGAAATAATGAAGGTGAGAAAACTATAAAGATGAACAAACAAAAACACAAGGATTTATACCAGTTTGTTATAACGGATGTGTTGTAGTTTGATTAATGCGGAACATAAAATCAATGAAATAATGAAGGTGAGAAAACTATAAAGATGAACAAACAAAAACACAGGAT